>NC_060240.1:31490439-31794884 GCF_021155785.1 Neodiprion fabricii
TTTCGACAAAACTTTATGGCGGTTTGAAAGTCTGATCAGAGAATAGATGCAGTGCAGGATTGCGTAAGCATAAATGTGGAATTTTTTGGAACCGACTTTTCACTGAGGAGTGAGAAAATATCTTGTTACGTTACTTGAGGTAAGACTGATTTTTGAGGGTGAAAATTTAGGGAAAGAATATAGATTTGAGAGAGGAAGAAAAAGAGAGGAGAAGGGTGAAGAAATCGGTAAAGGCAACTTCGTTGATTGAGGGAAAGGGTTTTTTCACACGCCTAGAAAGGATTGGAAATTTGTACTTTTCTCGGCACCCTTTTTTTCGGATTCAAGGAATTTCAAAGAAAGTTATGTATAACGAACGGCTTCTTCGCGGTAGGGTTGTGCCTGGGGTTAAAATTCACACGGTGTACAAGAAATTGAAGACAAAACAGAGAAGAAAAAATGGTCACCCCAGTTTCCCGATCTTCGGCTAAAAGTCGAATTTACAATTTACGATTCGTCGGTTCCAGGTATAAAGTGGAAGAATTTCAAGGAGAGGGAAAAAAGTATTTCAAACATTTCCCGACATCTGTAAGGTACGAAGAAAACTTGCTGCATTTTCGCCATAAATAATTAACGGCCGTTGATGTACATGCGGCATAATTATCGCTGGAGACGTTTTTCTTCTGTTTCGGTTTTTGTTGTCTTTTTATTTGTTGTTTTTTGTTTTTCATTTTCCTTTCAGTCGTTGACCTCGTTCGAAGCAACGACTTTCTTTTTTGTCTAGTTTAGTTACGACCAACGAATATCTCGCAGACCCATTATAACACCTGGCTTGAACTGCAGCAAACAAACCTCGTAAATATTCATGGGGTCAAATCGTTAAAGCGTATCAGTTTCACGCATTGTCTTTTTTACGCCCGACTAAATATTCTCAGCATCCCTCGAGCAGGTCCACAACCCGTACCGTGGAACGTATACAGACGCGGTTAGCTGTGCAGGACCTTCTCTGCTCTCGTTTGAAAAGACCAAAGTCTGGAGCTTCCAACCCTTCCGCAAGGAAAATTGTAACAGTTTGCGGTTCGCATGAAATGCCATGGGCACCGACAAAAGAGCATCCTCACACAAGTGACGATATATATGGATACCTATAACGTGTCGGTGTTACATCGCGTACAATAAATTTGGGCATCAACTGTTCCAGAACATATCCGGCAGTTGATTCGTCGAACTGCCGAGAGATTTCAAAGTATTTTTCGGCATTTGAAAACTCGAGGAAATACGCGTCGCTGATATAAAGCCACTTTGTGTAACGATCTACGTGCGCAAGTAGAAGGAGATAGTCCGAGGGCAGTATGGGAAGTTAGAGAAAGAGGGAGAAAGAGAGTGAAAGAAGGAGGGGGAGGGAATCGTGCGGAGAAGCGAGGCATCCAAATGGGGACTATTGATAGAAAGTACAATTGAGAATTCCATTAGATGGTAGGCAGGTATGTGTACGTGCAGAGGCGGTATCGGGGTATTCGGACAGAGGCTATCCATTACCGTCCAAGTTCTATCAATCTTGGAGAAATGCAAGAGCGTTTTAACGTCCGGGTTTTCAATCTGCAGGACGTTTCCAAGCGGGCGAGTGAGCTCCCAAATTTTCTCTTAATGCATTCACCTATCGCTGACCAAACACCGAGGAAAAATTAATAGTCATTCCGACATTCACGCAGACCGTGTTGGTATATTTCACACCACTCGTAGGATTCGTGTTGTTACCATTATTATTATTACTATAGGTATTGTTAAAACCATCGCTTTTCTTATCAACGGTTGTGCGCCAAACAAGCCACCGCCTTTTTTTCCACCACTGGTTAGTACTAGGTTTTACCTGCGTCGGTAAAGCGAATGAAACTAATTGCGACAAGGTGTGCACGAGGCAAGGTGAAAAAAATCTGCGTGCAGAGCTCATTACGTACAGAGTATGCGAAGATCCGATTTTATTCCGGCGGCAGGAAGAGGAACGACGTTGTGCTCCAAGGATAACCAGGCATCTTTCTTGTAACTAGCATGATGTGAAAAGGGTTGGATTTCGCGAAGCGTTTTTCTCCGCGTCGTCGCCAAATGGCGAGGAGACAAAATATACGGAACTCTAAATGCGTTATTTGCGAATGTTCCTCGGCTAGGCAAAGGCTGCACGTCCCGCAATACTTCCCATACAACTTTTGCACTGGCGAGAAAAGGGCGAGTATAGGTGTAGCTGCCGTATATCGTAATTATACGCATTCCATGCGCTTCTGCAAAGTCAACCCCTTTCAAGAACCAAGAGCGAAGGCGCCAGGCTCGGTTATGGAAAAGACACGCCTCCCCGCTGTATCCGGTAGCTTCGAATGAACGACTTTTTCGCACGTATCTACGGGGTGCTTCCAGAAAATTTCACCTCGTTCGAAATCGCACCGTGCTAGGTGGAGAGCTCAAAATAATGAAAGAAGCAGGATTTCACGAGAGTGAAATTGTGCAAATGGGATTTTTCGGGACTCGCTAACTGGAAGGAAAACGGAGAAGCAATCTCCCACCGTTGCTCGAATGGAAACGAAGTGGTTCCAAACGAATTTTTCAACCCCGGTCTGTTCGGTAACGGCAAATTTCATTCGAAACTATCTACTGTAACTTCCATACACCTTTGGAGAGTAAGCGATGACTGATGGTTAAATCCAGTAACACCCCGTAGGTATTTATACATCCGTGACGAGACAAAAGAGAGTCTCCTATAATGCCGAAAGCCAGTCGTCACTAACGAGTGAAGAACGTGAACCAATAGAAACGGTAGATTTGTTCACACTTCCCTGAATACAGTGCTCTCTGAATTCCTTTAAATTCCGTTGAAAATTTCAGTTGCGCCGCACTCGACAAAAAGGCAAGGTAACAAAAAGGAGGGAAACGAAAAATAAAATAAAGTAAAGTAAAACCCTTTGCCCGGATAAAGTTCGCCATACCGAGTTCGACGTGTGGAGAAAGAGACAAATATATATTCAAACATACGAAGATTTTTTGCACATTCCACGCCCTATCCAAAGTGTTTCTCATTTTCTCTGTATAAATATATCAATGCTTCATATAAACTGTATAACGCATGCCTTGGGAATTCTGCATTATAATATTATATATTAAGTCTCTGTCGCTAATTTTTCATTTGGACCGACTGGTGCGTAGCGTATACATATATATTAGAGCGTTTCAGAATAAAAAAATTTTCGATTTTCCAACGGGCAACACCTGAAATAGTTAGTTTAGGTAGAAACAAAAATTCTGGTGAAAGATGAGCATTGTCGGTTGAGTGGAAGATCGGGCACATTTGACTTTTAATTTTTTTTTTCCTTTTTATCGAATTTATCATGGATAATTGTTAGTAAAATTTTTTGCTCCTAGAACTCTTCACTTGATATTTAATAGGGACCCATTGTAATGGGAAATTTGTAAATATTGAATAAAATATTGAAATCTGAGTGAGAAAATGTTTTTCATGTATTTTAATTGAATAATAATCAGAAAACCCGTTAGACGTCTCTATTAAGTATCAACTAAAGAGTTCCAGGAGCATCTTATTTAAGACACAAACTGATCCGCTGGCAGCTGTAAACACGAAAAAAAATTTTAATAACAATTATCCATCATAAATTCGATAAAAAGGAAAAAAGATTAAAAATTAAATTTGCCCGATCTTCCACTCAACCGACAATGCTCATCTTTCGCCGGAATTTTTGTTTCTACCTAAACTAACTATTTCAGGCCCATTGGAAAATCGAAATTTTTTTTATTTTGAAACACCCTAATACGTATATAATATATTGTTTCCACCCTTTACTCGTTCAGAAATAATTTTCAACCCCTTCTCCGTACAATACAATAACAGGCACAATAAATCGTTATCGTCGGCCAGATATAAGCGAACGGATTTAAAGCGATGATGCAACAACTCATTGTCCTTAAGACTATGCGTACCTACCTGTAATTATAGAGAGCACCCCAGTTACGTCCACGAAGGTATTTTCGTCCAGTGCACGTAACGTTTACTTATATGTCACAACGCTCACACTTTCCGCCAAGGGTTATCAAGCAACGACTAAAGCGAAATGCGTAGTCACGTGAAGCGATTCGCCGGCGAGCGTGTTTGCAGACACAATCACGTAACGTAAATTATAAGATAATTCAAACTTGGCTCGGATAACTCAGAAATAGGCGCGTCCGCGAAAGCTCTTCGTATTACCGGATCTTGTACACAATCTGGATGTAACAAACACGACCGAATCCTAATAAGTTATAATTTTACAATTTTCCATCCACACCGACTCACCGGTAAATCGATAAAGACACGCAATCGGAATCTTCTCTCTCTCTCTCTCTCTCTCTCTCTCTCTCTCTCTCTCTCTCTCTATCCTTCCAACGGCTATCTCACGGTCAGGAATTCTCACTGGCCTATTATTTAATTTCCCTCAACTTTTCCTCACCAGTTTTCGAAACATCTCAAAGGATAAGCACGGTGTGGGCGCAGCTTAACGTTCCTGCACAGTTAAAGACTAACGAATGCTCGTAAATAACGTGACTGAATACTTCCGCGCGGTTGAATTGAAGCGAAAGAGAATTCGAACGACCGTTTGATTTGTTGCTCGAACAGCATCTACCAGGTGATTGAAATGATTGGTACAGGTGTCGTGTTAGCCCCTTAGCAGCCCAGAGTTACAGGTTTTTTTATCGCGCAGTTTACTCCCATGATCGCGTCGCTTCTTCGTAAAAATAGCAAAAGAACGTAATTTTCCCTGCAATTCGGCGTCGCTCTCTTTTATCATCTCCTTTTTCCAACCATCATGGATGGATGAATTCTACTCTCGACCGAAGTTCAATCGTTTCAATCGTCGGTTGAGAAGGAGAATAAATTCTCACGATCCAGGTTGCGGTGCAGAAGTTACAGATACTCGAGATTTGGGTTATATATATTAAGGATGCGGCGGCGCGGGCGATTTGCATACATATCCCGGCAACGTCGATACCTATATTCGATTTGCAACCCAACCGAATAATCAGGGGGTATTGATTGCGAGATCGTCGATTTCTTCGACTGTTTCTCTCATTGTAATCCGATATTTTTGGCTATGTATGCAAATCTTCTATGTTAGATACCTGGATGCCCGATTGGGAGTGAGTCACTAGCGTCGAGGTAGGTCATAGACGGACGTATGACAATCGCGCGAAATATACATTCAGCTGTCAATCAGAGACGATGGATATACCTGCCTCCTACCTCACGTCTACACAATATACGAGATTCGAGACGTTGAAAAATCGTTCATTAATATTCAACGATCTGTATAAAAATAATATTTTCCAATAATTATCGATCGTGCTCCTTTCCTCTACCCTCGGGAATCGGGGGGGCCGTGCGAGCCTGATCCGTTACGAATTTGGATCAAAATAGCAGCGAAGGATGTCGCATTGTACCCCTTCAAACTAAATAGAAAGAAATTGAAGGTTTATTCGACAGGGAAGGCAAGGATATCCCAGAACTTATTACGAATTCAGCCCCCATTGTGTTGTTAAACGTTTTCATTGTGGCCTAGGTTTGTTACAAATTTTTCTTTCGAGCTCACTGACTGAAAATAACCCTTCTTTTCGATTGGCTTTGTATCGACTTTGGATCGATTTTCTCATTCTCCTTTCTTCCTCCCTATCAGCCTCACTTCCAGCTTATAAGCCTCGACTGCATCGTTTCTCGCGCCAGACTGTTGCTGTGTTTTTTCTTTTTTCCGAACTGGCAGAAATCCGACTCGTCTTTTTGTGCCGCGGCAAAAGACTTGCACAGTTTTTACGACATTTTTTTTTTCGCAATACCCAGATGAAGCAGATTACGAGAATCGGATCGATCGAAGACGAGGATCATGGTTCCAATCCCCGTGGAAATCGGTCTCTGTCTACGCCTACTTACGTCTCAGTTTTCATAGCCGCCACAAGGTCCGTAATGCATTACCGTAATACCCGAGACCTAGATAACCCATATTTCACTACGGATGCCCGTTCGTAAATAGATTCGTGTGAAATTTACGTAAGAGACGTGTATAAATGAATTTATGCCTGAAATCATTAGAGGGGCTATACATAACGCAGCGTCCAGTGACATAAGCGCGAGGACCTTCGAGCGTGGGTCAAAATATTCGAACGTCAAATCCCTTGTGGGTATTGCACGCAGAGGTACGTGCAACCTACGGACGTTATCCGAATAAGGTATTTTTTTATAGCGAGCATTAAAAATCCAGCAGTAATTATGGTATTTGTTTTACGACTGTTTACGTAGCTACCTAATGAGAATACGCAATAAATTTCGTTTGCTTAAGCACCGCGATAAAATCGAACGACGTGTAGTTAGCTAAATAAATTGCAAGAAACGCTTCGGGCCGACAGTTTTACCAAGCGTACCTGTTTAATATTGAATAACCACCTTGTGGAGATGACATTTCAAATTAGGAGGGAGAGAAAACGCGAAACAACTGAGTGAATTAATGGAAACCTTACGGGTGCCTACGTACGTAACGACGAAATCCAAACAGACCTCTAATTAGAATCCGGAATTGCACGGGTAAATTTAAGAAATCGATCTTACGCGTCAGCCCATATCCGGATGGAAACAAAAACGAATTTAGACAGAAAGTTCCCTCGAGATTTGCACATCATTTTCTCCGACAGAAAATAAGAACGATTCGATAAGATCTTATCAAGCCTGTCCCGCCAGTTTAAATAAAAATAAACAAATGTAAAAGCTCAGCAGCGATCAGAGTGCCGGACAAACAGACGGTGAAAAAGCTTTAATTATCCGTCTCAAACTCCTCGTGGTGTTTGCCTACTTGGGTACTGCAACTTCTATACCTCTCAGCCAAGATTTTGCGGTTCGAAATTAAAGCGATGTTTGCCACGATACTTATTGTATTGGTTTTCGATTTTCAGCCCATTCAATCTCCTTCTTGGACAGTAATTAAATCTGGCTAAGATATAAGGGCAAAATGTAAAAGCAAGTTTCGGAAAGTTTTCTCGGTAAATACATATCTATACCCAGGGTCTGTTATAATTTTCTTTTACGGCCTCATACGGTAATCGAAGAAAGGCTCGTTCCTGCAAAACGCAACGATAGCAAAAGATACTCAGATTAGTTGACGATCAATTTAATTCATTATTCGCATCACTCGTTGTGCCCAGCTAACGCAGCACAATCAAGGCACGGCGAACATTGTCCACCGATTGTGTAATTATCTGATTCGCTAATATTGATCCTTGTTACCTGATAGCTGGTTCGCAGGCCGGACAACAACAGACGGTGCAGTGATCGACATCCAAATAAGGGTGCTCTTACAGCCCAACAGTGCCGCACCCCTTTCCTTGTGGAAACGGCCTGCATGACGCCGTTGTAAAATGAGATTTTCACGCATGGGGTAAGCAAGAGACGTGACATTTTTTAAGAAAATACACAAGTAGCCGTAACGACATCGAATCGACAACCAGCCGCCAAACGTGATCCGTAAAACGTTTGATACTTTTTAAAGAAATTGGCACGTTACTTCATCCCGATTCTCTGTTTTCTGTAAAAAGAAACTGTCCTCCCCGAGTTCGAAGGCAATTACAGACTGATCCTACAGTGTTTCAATGCTTCGTCACAATGGGCGAAAGTTGGGACGCCGTTTCTCGTTGGTAAACACCGGCAACGTCGGAACGGAAGGGAACCGTACGTAGATCTGCAAGATCCCGGTAAAATTCGTCACAGGCGGTTCGAAGAGAATGAAAATTTTCTTGGTAAGTGAGAGGGCCTACCGTGCGGAGGGATGGTCGATGGGTGCATGGTTAGATAGTGGGAGGAATAGTTTGAAAAGACATTTGAGACATTGTGAAAGGTCCGGGTTTGGCTGCAGCATACCCATGCAGCGTCGGGTGTTATTGTGCGTGGGAGAGAAGATATTTAGTCGCATTGTCACGCGGCTTGTTAGGGAAAACTGCACAAAGAGCCTAGTGTCGTGCCATTCATGGGAAAAGGCCCAAAGAACTTCTCCCCCCGGAATCGAAAGCGTTGCGACCGACACGCCAAGGCCATTCACGGACCTCACGCACATAATACGCGGTGCTGGACCAGCGTCTCATTCAGAGGCACACGAACCTGCTGCCTGCAGTGCGCACAGCTCTCAGGCGGACGGACAGACAGACGTCCATCCGAACGTACACCGCGAAGGAGCGAGCGAACCGAGGAATGAATGAATGAATGAACGAGCCACGAACAGAGCCACCACCGACGATGAATAGTCGAGCAGCCCCTCCTCATAATAATTTCATACCGTTGACAGTTTCTCCTTAGTAATTTTCGTTGTCGTTCTTATAATATCCTCGCTGGTGTCGTCTTCTTACGGTTGATACACCCACTTCCCCTCCTCGTCCACCTCAATTCTTGTTCACTTTTCAATCGCGAGTTCCGTTTCATCGAGCTTCGACGGTTCATCTTCTAGTTCCGAACTTTCGGAGCCACTCACCACGCGCGATTCATCGTTTCGTACACTTTTTTGATAACGTCACTGTGCTATTCGAGGGCCTAATTGGTTATGAAATCAGAGGGATTTCCCAGGTATCTTGATCCTCGTCTGACACTCCGAAAAATCGCAATCGACAGCCCGTAAAAGTCGTTCGTCCATAACCTTTGTACTATCGTGATTTTTTTTCGCTGCGGTCTACCGTCGAGGACAATCAAGGCTTCGCCGCAGTTCCGATCTCAAAGATCTAAGGCGATCCATGAGTAATATTCGTTCCGTTTGTGTTTTTCTCCTTTTCCTGTTTTCTTTTTCTACAGCCAGTTAAATTCCACTGTTCGTTTTACTCATCCTCAATGAAGTAACCGAGCATTATAAAGAATTCTGTAAAATTGCCAGTTTTCGACTGTGCAGAAAGAAATTGGCGTGTAGAGCTGAAGGTTTTTACGTTTACAAGGCCAAAAACACTTTCTAAAATGAGAAAAAAAAACGTGGATTTGAAACGTTAACATTACTACGTCTTTCCCAAACTCGAGTCAATCGATATATAACCGGTTTCATAAGAACCTCGCCAGTGATAATTAACCTACAAAATTAGCCTGCAAAATCCCAAATCGTTCGGATAGAAGATTGCGAGAAAATTATGATCTCCCATTTTTCTACGTCGATTTCGGTCAACGCCACTCGAAGTGCAGTACGACGGCCACCGGTTAATTGGTCAAATTTTTTGGGCAACGAAGCCCGAGTCTAATGCTCTCAAAGCGACGGTGACCAATTACCTCTCGTAAATACTTTCCAGGGTCCTTTTTGGTTCTGTTATAGATCAGCGAGCGTCACCTGGATTAATTAACATCATACTTGAGAGCTAAATACTTCTCATTGAAGATATAAAGGTGAAACAGTTTGTCGTTACAAGGTGTTTTATAACACCCACGTTTTGAAGACGCAGTTGTGTTGGAGGCACGTAGCTTGAATTGGAAAGAATCGTTTCTACTTTGACCGTGACGAGGGTGACTAACACTTGCCTTTTGGTGAATGTCACACGCTAGGAATTTCTTGCGTTCCTCAGGCATTGTGTCGGTGATTCGTATCTCTACCTGCCTTTTCTTCGCCCGTTAAAGTCCCGGCTGGCTTCATTGATGCCGGACTTCAGGGCTGACCGAACTATCCGCGCCAGAACCAGCCAAGACCTAGGCGCAAGGCCGGTCGAAATTCCATAAAGCCTGGTTATGAATTTGGCGGGAAAAGAGAGGCGGCTCCTCGTGAGGCCGTCAGCTTCTTTTCCTCCTCTCATTGTGTCCCCGTCTCCGTCTTTTCGTTGTGTTATTGTATTTCTTTGTTTCCACTGTATCTCTTCACTCTTTTGTATTACCCCTATTCTTCCGTTTGTTCCAGTTGTCTCTCTTGTTTCTAGCTGTCACTCTTCTCTATCTTGTCTTCATTGTGTCTCTTGTCTAATTCCTTTTGTCTACCAATTTTTCTTTGCTTTTTTACGTTTTTTCTTCTCTCTCTCTCTCTCTCTCCGTCTCTCCCTCCCTCTCTTTCTTCCTCTTACTCTCTCACCTCGTCTTCCTTTTTCAACTCGAATGAAACGGTGGACAAATAAGTGTCGGGGTGAAATACATCGTCGGATAGAAACAGTCTCTGGGTCGAATTCTTCAAAGACCTGGCTTTAACGAATTTGCTATTGCGATTTCGTAAAATTGATGCAATTTTTGTTATTCCTACGTCAACTGAAAATGTGTTAGAATATTTTTGTTCAAAATTGCATACATAGAATAAGACTGTTGAGCCCTTTTTCGCATTTTAGACACGTGGATTTCGATATTTGGAGATATATACTACAACATCGAAATCGACTAGAGCACCCCCTTAAACTTTTGTCGAATGCGTCCGAGTACATAGGCTACAATCGCCTATGCGCGACGAGTTTAAAATATACCCCGCGAAAAAACCAATCAACCGAGTGAATAAAGTTGAAAATGAACAAAGCCGTTGACTAAAGACACTGAGTATTTACAGCTAAACGCGTTCACTAGCATCGTCAGGTTCTTTCGTGCTACGGTGAGCCGACAATGGTATAAAACACTGAATACCTGATACCGATTCGCCACATGCACGCGCTGTATTCGAGCTTAAGAAATCGCACGATTCACTTCGAATCTACGGTCATGCCTAACTAAAATTCTTCCTCAACAGCACCCAGCGAAGTTTTATTTCTACAACGATGAGGAGTTATTCTCGCGTGGGTAGGCGCCACACGTGTACACTCTGAAAACTCCGGTAGCATTACACGGCTAGACACGGGTAGACCCAGTGCGCACGATCGAAAATAGTCAAGCCGACTTTCACAGCAAATATTGCAACTGCCAGCTAAAAAATTTCAATCGTAGTCTTTTAATCGAAGACAAAACCGACACCGAATGACAGAAAAAGTTTGAAATACGTAACGAAAGGACACGGAGTTGAATTGCATCGATCGCTTGCAGCCAAGACCTTGTCACATGCCTCGGCAGTAACCGCCTTCGGAAGAGTCTTGCGACCTGGTCGCTCGAATCAATGCTGTATATTTCTCTGACAAGACGTAAAGGGTACGCGTGTATGTGCGTACACAGATGCCTACCAACCTAGCCAGACAGCCAGACAGAACAGAAACGTACAGGTGATGTAAATTTATTCAAACTGAAATTTCTAGCTACACATACACGTACACTTATACTCCGACTAGACAATTTTCTAGCTGCAGACAGCCACACTCCAGCAATCTTGACTGTTGGTCGGAAGAAGACGGTCTCGTCGTGTGGCAATGACATATGTATGGCGCATACGTAGGAAACCATGACGAATTTAGCATTTCTAAAGTCGTGCCGATTCGCAGATTGGTAGAGTCATCTGTCGAGCTCGCGTCATAAATAGCGTAACGAATTTTTCTTACAAGCCTGCACATGTATGTATAATCGTTGCATCCCTTTTTGCGTCACGAGGTGCCCTGCATGCTGCTTCGGCTGTAGCAGTATGTAAAAGGTATACCCAAACGACGCACATTGACTGCTTCGTTGAATGTCGTTGCTCACGAATTGATTTTATCGGTCGTTTCGTAGCTGCTTCTCCATGCCGTATGTTAACCAATTTCATATTGGCGCATATGTATACATACGTATGCGTACATATAAATATGCGAATGCAAATCGAGAAACGTGTTCAGCTACAGGCAGCGAAGGGGTTGCGCCTCAATTTAAACGACAAATAAGTTAATGGGTATATATGTATGTGCCGATCGTTCGTCTCGCGTTATTATTATTCAAAGCTTTTGAATTTCGATTGAGCCGATCATTTCTATATTCATGGGCGTGTTTCTTAATAATAATTTGTCAGGGAGGAAGAGGAAATGAAAAGAAGAAGGGAAAAAAACATTTCTATAGATGCATGTATCGGATGTCCCCGCACCTAAACCAATTCCTTGGCCGACTCGCATGTTACCGATCTCTTTCATCCCGACTCGGACAAATCCCCCTCCCTCCTCCCCCCCCCCCCCCCCCAGCCCGAAGCAACGCGTTAATATATTTAGGGTCACGAGACTGCGATCACCGTACGTACGGTAGGTACTGTGGCGTGAGCAATAAATAATTATTTATTACGGGGCGTGACCGGTTTTCAGCCTTCCGTTGAACCGGCAGCCTAGCATGTTAGCAGCGGGAATCAATTGATTCGTTAACGGGCCGAATACGCTTCGAGAAAAATGTCTTCCTGTAGTTGTGAAACAGTCGGTGCGACGATATTCTTGTTCGTTTTATCAACCGCCAGAAAACATATCTGAATCCGAACTCCTGGAGCCTAAAAAATCGTCAGGTTTCCTTTGGCGAATAAAGATTTGAATGTTCCAAAAATAACTGGTAAATTAGACGTCTTTGAAAAGGGCTTAAAATTTCCCTCTGAAATTTTCGGATACCGAGGGTTCAAATATTACGCGGAAATGTCCGATACACCCACCCACGCGTCATATTGTAACGTCGCGTACATCGAAGATAGATTTCGGTCGCGCATTTTCGCTCGAAAATCGGACGGCGGACAGATGAGGCAGACGCAAACAGGTCCGAAAGCATTGACCAGAGTCCGTTTTTGATCCGTACGTAAGGAGAGGCGGTCGTCGCGCGCGCCGGTGGCAGCTGGGAAGGAAGTTCTAACGAAATTAGGATTTATCTTCGGCGAGATCCTCTTACACGGCATTACTGAATCGAACTTACAAATCCCTTTCGACTTTCTTCTTTTTTCACTTTTTTCTCTACCTCCTTTTTCCTCCGTTTAAGGATTTCCCGTTCGCGGTGTCCTTTGAAACGGCCGGCCCTTTTCTGCGGCGACCCGAAGTAGGACGTCCGAGTGAATCCGGAGCACGATCGGAACCAAAGGAGAACTTGAGGAAGCCTCGATCTCCCTACATCATCCCGGCATGCAACGCGTACGCCCGCCAACCAAGCACAAGGCACGAGGCATAAATGGTTCTGTCTGAGGATCAAACTTATTTCCATTCTCATTCACATCATTCGCATTCCTATCTCGGTTCTTCGAGTCCTTTCTTATCGCTTTATTTCCTGCCTCGACTCTCGGCCCTCGAGTGTCAAGGGGCCGAGGGTTTCCTCAAGTGGGTTTTCCTATTTTACTTAAGACGATTTTTCAATTCTTCTCCCCCACAGCCTCGCCTCGCTTTCTCTATTCTTCCTTTTTCCGCTTTTCATTCATTTGAATAATGCACACATGTTGCGTCTAAGATTTTGTCCTAGGAATCGAGAGACTTCGTCGTTTAACCTCGCACAATGCCCCCTCCTCTTCGGTATCCAACGATTGTTTGCTCAGATTTTTGTCACAAAGGATTGGATTCTCTGTCGGTGAGGGGAGTCAGCCGAGTCGATCGCCAATTGACTGACGTTATCTCTTCCATCATTGAGATTAAGAAGATTGCTCGGGAAATGGGGAGACAGGGGATACTTCTCGATATCCTTTATACGTCCCGAGGCTCTTTTCCGATTGTAATTCTACCCCGCAACTACTCTCCCTCTCTGTCGTGCACCAATTTCTTACACGACGTATCTCGTGTCTGCACTACTTCGCAGCAAATTGCACCTTCGAATTACATCTAATGTGTTTTTCCTCAATCATATTTTTACAATTTCATAAGTGCTGCGAAAACCCATTCCGAAGACCATGACGATCAGAAATACCGTCGAAGCCGTCGAACTCGTCATCTTTCCATTTATTCCTCAGCAATTTCGTCGAACGAATGAATGAATAGCGATGACGCGAAATTCGTTCATCCTAAGAGGGTTGGCCCATTCATTCTCCCGGATCCTTTTCACTCCTTAACAACACCCTCAATGCCCACGGGAATCCCGATTCTGACCAGACGTTCCACTAGGAATGCCTACTCCGGTACCGCGCAACACGTACAAGAGAATATAAGCGGGCAAAAAAAGAAGAGAATAAATGGAATAAACAGGTTCAAGGATAAAATTCAGAAAGAATAATTGGAGGAGATAATTTACCGAATGATATTCAAACGACCGGGGATTTCTTCAGGCGCGCTCTACCAACGACGGAATTATCATCCCCGGATTCATGCAACTTTCCGCACGAGGGCCTAAATTTGAAGAACCACCCACGCCAAGTCCTCCATTGTGCTCTCGGTTTTAATTACTTGGCGGGCGCGAAGCATCGCGCCAAAGTTCGCACACCTGTGTCGGTTCTTCCCGATCGGTCAGGCCTCCTCGATAGGTATCCAGAGAGGCATTATACCGTTGGATGCAGTGGCTGGATACCCCGTCGCTTCGATCTATTGTGAATAAAATCGGGCGGGTCTGCCACCTAAATAAGGTGCGTTAAAGCGAGACGATAGCTGTGGCGTTGTAGACCGCGTGGTCGAAAAACTGGAGTATCATTCAGGCTATCGAATTCAACTTCCGCACGACTAATAATAACAACAACAACAGCAAAAGCAACAGCAACAGCGACGCCGGTCGAAGTGAAACTAACAGAAATAATGAGAATGTACGAGGGTTTTGAAAAGCGGAAATTAAAAATGGGAGAAAATTATGTACATCAAATTATTGCTAACAGGTAAATTTTGCATTAGTCACGAATATGAAAGTGACAGGTAATAACCTTTCAGGGATTAGCGAATGAACGTTCAATAACCCTTTAAAGGTTTATTCAGGAACAGTTGTTAATGGGAGGGTGGCTAGCGGTATTGGCTAGGCAACATCGAAATTAAGTTGATCAGGTGCAAACGAAATGTGAGAAAGCGAGGAATTTCCCCGTCGGGGCTTACTGGTGACAAACAGTTTATTCTATTGTTCGCATATGCCGACACCTGCACCTTTCAAAATTGGAGAAAACACATCTAACAGCTCATCCCTTAGCCCAAAGTCCACTGAGAAACAGTTAGTCTATACCTCAGGCTACGGACTAAACATAATTTCAACAGTAATTTATTAACAAGTAACCGAATAGAAGGTGCAAAGCCGAGTTTTCTACGCACGGTTCATTCGCTGTGCCGATACTCGCAACCATTACGAATAAAAATAAATCCATGGTGTGGTTTCAAAAATTGGAATTCGCTTTTTACTTTTAGTTTTATTTGTCGATCGAGCTCAAATTTAAAAAAATTTTAAACCCGGAACACAAGGCGCTCCAGGTTCGTTCCTGCACTGAAATAACAAATCTGTGCTTTCTCTAGCAGAGAGAAACACTGCAAATATTGCCAGGAAGGCGTTGCCCGAAAACTATGCAAGGCGGTTTGTGAAGAGTACCGTTTCAAGCTTTCCGGAACCTACCGCATTAAGGATACCCGAACCGTTACTCCAAGTACGTCACCGGATAATTTTTAGACAATGTGCCGAAAAGTGGATACGCCTGTATTCCTCGTCCTCACCGGGAAACGAGCATAGGCATAAGCCATCGGACAAATCTCCCCGAGCGGAGGTTCTGGCTACCGGTTGAGGGTGTCAAGCTCTAGGCTGTTCCATAATGCTACCTGATCCTTAATTTACAGACAGATTTTCCAAGGATTACTCATTTCCTGAAATACCTACTTAAGACGTCCTTTGTGCGAATACACGAGGCTTACATCCTTGGCGATGTTGAAGCCGTGAAATACACTGCAAACGTTACGGTTGGATAGGAAAATCACACGCTTAGGTACCAATATCCTTAGCCCTTCGCGCGGCGATTACAAGGAGTAAAAATTGAAGAATATTATACTCTGCACAATTATCGAGCGTCGAGTTGTAGTTTACCAACGTCTTTTTCTCGCCAAGGTGACAAGGAGTGCCCGAAGTATAATAATTACGGACGACGGCGTCGAGGGAATGAAGTTCCTCCGAAATCTGCCGTTCGGCTGGTCGATGCACCCATGCGTCCAAGTGTGAAGTGTATCCTAATGGCTGCTCGCCCTCACGGGCAGATAGCCGAGTTTACAATAGCCCGGTGTGTGCGTGCATAAGCGTAATACACACAATACCCGGGCAGACCCAAGCAGCCCTGCGATTCAGGCATTAGAATCAGGTTAAGCGGGCCTTAGCTCAATCGTGCGCATAATGAATACTATACCCGGGATCAACATTAAACTCCGAGTGAAGTAGCCGCCGTGGGTAATTAGGACGAACAGCAGGACTGGATGGTACTGTTGCTTTCGGTTATACTTAAACCGTGGCACGTGTCTGCCTCTGTATGTACACACCACCCGTGCATTATATACCCACATACCCATACGGACGGATAATTATTATGTAGACATCGGTGTTGGTGCGGGACTACAAAAGCGAAGCGATTTCGAGTTCGTCGGATCGCGGTTTGCCAAGAGAGTGCAATCGAAGAATCATGAGTTAAGGCTATGGCTATTAATTCGCGACGATGAAGACACGGCGACCGATGTCATTGCTTGGACAAAACGAGCCCCTTTCGTTTCTACGAGATCCTGCAACAGTCGGCGAGTGTTATTTCGGGCGAAGCTAGTCTCAAGTGTTTATTTCAATTAGAAATATCAACATGACGCGGATTTGAAGAAAAAAAGAAAAAAGAAAAAAAGGAAGCAAAAAGATTCGGAAGCGAGGGGATCCCGCGGCAGCCCTTAGCCTACGGAGTTTTGGGGTCGTGCAGGCATAGAACGTGCAGACAGGACCCTCCGCAATTTGAACGAGGGTGTGCCGAAGTGAGACAAAACATATTGTCTGAATTTATACGGACAGAAGGGAGCATTAGGTACTCACGTGTTACAAGTCTCATACGGTGCCTATGCCGTGCAGTCCCGTTATACCCAATATCAAATCGCGAAACAAAAACGGTATTAATATTATTACGTACGATTGGTGTTATACCCACGCGCTTTCCGTCACAATGTGAACAACCGAGTATCAATAAGAATTCCCGATCCCACCCATTTGTCGACAATTTAGGAACTTGCGTCCCCTTCGGTCTCGGAACGGAGCGTAACTTCGGTGGCTGTGCAACATCGACCGTCCGACGGCAAGTGACAATCTATAGATTAAGCCCGCTCGATTCCCGCGGCAAAAGTCTAAGCTTGCTTCGTTTTCGCGAGGGAGTAGAAAATATTTCAATCATCTGGCAATGAGTGGGTAGATTATGGAATTACCTCTGACGAACTTCCGATGCACGAAGAAAAAAACACCGAATTGACAGGTCGTATTGACATTTGATCGACTAGCCTGATCGAAGAACCGTGAAACAGCCCAGATTTGGAACAATCGCATTCAGTTAAAAAACGTAGGTGAATCTCGCCACTTTGGAATTAAAAAAATCGACAATGGGAAAAAGATAATCACTTAAGCTAAGAACACTCCGGATCCTGACGGGTGCTCGATTACTGAGCTATAGACCTGGACGCGAGTACAGCCCAAATTAAATATAAGGTTATTCGCAGTGTCGATATGCGAGGGACAGGCTAACCCCAAGATTATGATCGGGAAATTTGAAATAAGCCAGATCAGCTGGTTCGTTATTGTTGTACGAAAAACCAGATGCTTCTCATTCGATCATCCATGACTGTGGTGCACGGGAGGGAAAACTTTTGCACCAACAGCAAACTCGAGTATGGAAACCGTATTGAGTTGGGTAGTTAATCAAACTCAAGAAATTTAATCAAGAATTGCAACCTTTGAGTAGTCCTCGCATTAAAGAGTGTTTCATAGCAGTTGGACAATTTTCTGCAGTTTGAGGATTCTTCTTGTTGTCGGTGTCGAAGAGGGCGAAACAACAAGGTCCATTTGGCGTCCATCCGATCGTAAAATGCAATACTGGCGGGTAACTAGATCTCTTCACGTCGTTCGACTGCAATCTCGGAGGGTTACAACCATTTCTTGCCTTCCCTCCCTTCTTCCTCAGCTTCTTCGTCTTCTTCGTCTTTTTCTTGTTCTGCTCTTCCTCCTCCCCTCCGAGTGCCGCATGCGTTACGCATACAATCGGGTACGTGTGTGTGGACCTGTTACTAGTTACCACTCCTCCTCCTATTTCTCCTCCTCCTCCTCTTCCTCCTCCTCATCCTGATTGTGAGCGCTCCGTTCGCGTTAGCCTCTCCTCCCTTCTTGCCTAGCTACAACCGTTGTGCGCGCCCACAGCAACACGATACGACAATAGATTTTTACGCCGAAAAGGTAACGTGCGCCACATTTGTTACCGCATCTCTCTTTTTACTCGTCGTTCCTCCGCTGAGAGGTTAGGAGGTTCGAGAGCAGGCCGACCAATCGAGGTTAGCTTTCTCAAGCCCTCCGAGAGAAGGCCAAGCCCACTGCGCCGCGATTGGTTCAGGGCTTAAGCTGATGGTACGCAGGGAGGGAGAAAACCGATAGTTGCTCCAAGGATCAACTCTTGGCCGACGGTTTACTACATTTCCGAGCACACCGTCTACGGAGAACTACCGTCGCTTCGTTGTGCGTTTATTCTGTTATTCGGAAGGAGAAAAAAATACACCTATTGCCGTATTACCGTATTACACGTACACCCCGACACCGGTATATTTGTACACATGTATAATATGTACAGCTTAGACTGCATTAGACGGTTATCTTTCACCGTCGACGCATTATTCGTATAGGACTGTCTCGAAATATCACGAGAATCAGCCCGCAGCGCGGTCGAGAGTTACGAGTTGAACGGATTGTGAACGTCTATTACAGTGATGCAGTGCGAATGGACACAGTGATTTTAGTTTTGGTGAATTTCTTAAAATGTCATAATAGTTTAACCAGTGCAGACGATTATACGTTGGTTACTATTTTTCAGCGACATTCGTCTTTTCGCCCGATATTTCACTCCGATTCATTAAAAATTCATATAATTATTATCGAAGAAACTGTTTCAAAAACGGCTACAAAATTGAGCTCGATTTACACCAACGGGCTGCCGGCCATTTCATGAGGTAAGTCACCGACAATACGACGTTACTGTTTAACGTTAAATAAGCTTAAAGAAAGAAAGAACGAAAAAAAACGAGGGGGCAAACTTCCGGGCTGAGCTATTTAAACCGTGTGGAAAAAAAACAATTCGGAATTGAAAGATTTGAACAAGTGGACGAAATAAATTGTGAATATTTTGGTAAAACAATACCGGCGGTAACGCACCGATTTTCACTCGTACACTCGTCCGGGATTTCCGTCGGGTCTTTAGGAAATGGCATACAGCAGGGGTTCCCGCCGCCCCAAAGTCGCGTATCTATTAGTCCTCGTTGAATGACACTCGAGGGTTACGCTCGCAGGGTTAAAAAGACCCGAGGGTCGCCTAGCTGGGCGCAAAACGCGAGACGCGAGAAACCCCCTTGGGCCAAGGGCCGGGCATGGGGGATCCGTGAAGCCCCACGGAGCACCGCAGCCACTAGACGTTTTTTTAACGAACTCGAAGCCAGAAGTTTCCGCCTCGGATACTTATCCACTCCCTCGTTGATTACGTTAGTTTTCAAGCCTCGTGCCGCGCTGAGCCCGATACGGAATTGCGCAACGATATCCGAGCCTTGGCTCTCCTTGAAGAGAGGCCGTAAACGAACGAGCAATAAAAATTGGCGAATCGCACGTCAGGGGATTTGGCCCATGGGCTAATCGGGTCCGATTGTTTAATTGCAGGGCCGGCGGCGCGATGTGCGACGGAGCTTTCTCCGAGACGCTTCGTGGGATGCAGGGAATGTCGGGAGCTTCGCCTCCCGGCGGAGCCGGCGGTGGACCGATGGCAATTACCATGGGGAGTCCGATGAACGCGGCGAACAAGAAGATCCAGGAGGACCACATAAAGAGGCCGATGAACGCTTTCATGGTCTGGTCTCGGCTACAGCGGCGAAAGATCGCCCAGGAGAACCCGAAGATGCACAACAGCGAGATCTCCAAGAGGCTAGGTGAGACACGAGTAGAATTGAAAAAAAAAAAAATTAAACAAAAAACACCGAGACCTTTTTCCTCTTCCCTTCCTTCTACCCCCCGGCCCGCCTGTCTTTCCGTTTGTCCCCACTAGTCTTGCTAATACGTAAAAAATTACCAGCACCTTCTTATAACATGTTCCTTGGATAATTCATTTTTGAGTGCCAACAAAAAAGCACCAGCCATATACCCACCGTCAGCATTATTCTTCGCGCATAACTACCCTCGAGCGTTGCAGGCATAGAGGCTTCGCAGGACCAGATCCGTGCCCAGAAAATTATGCGCACGCGTCCATGGATAAGCAAATAATGCTCTCCTGCATCGGGATCGAGACGCCCCTTATAGGATCCCGCAGGCACTGTCTCTGTGCCGGTGTTCGTAATGTCTCTTTCACGATGAGATCCTTTTTGAACGGCTCGTGAATTATTCATACGGGCAAATCGAGTCTTGCGCGATTCAACGGCCAAGCTGCAGATCCAGCCGAACGAAAATGATTGTTTCAGCAGTCTCTTCCTACGTCTTGGACTTCGCCTCCATCTTGCGAGTGGGTAATTAGGAATCGGAGAATATCGCGAGCGAACGGGGACGACGGTATATAATAAGGAGTAGCGCGGTACTGACAACTGAAATCCTTCAATAATAGAATCGGGTTTAATCCAGCGTAAGAGAGAACGTCGGGTTCGTTCTCCGGTTCGCCAATTTCCAGGCCCCCAACTTTGTCGTCTGCTACCCCAGACCTAATGCCTAATACCTAATCGGTGAAACTCACCTTCCGGAACTAAACGACTAAAGCCAATGAATGCCCGAACATCCCCGTTCGTAACATCGATCCTAATTCTCCTTCTGTCTACCCCACCGTTTTTTCCTATTCCTCTTTTCCTTTTTTTTTCTTTCCTTATTTTACTCCCTTTTCATACGGCTACCGCTTTTTATAGACGAACTTGTAGCCGAAGCCCATTGTCACCTGGCGAAGGGAGGCAGAGGATTTTTTAGGGGGTAGAATTTTAACGGAGCCTTATCTTCGCAGGTTTTCAGGTTTCGGGAGCGTTTTCATCTTCGGCAAAAGACCCGCAGCTGTTCGCCGTTTCGTCTCGTACAAGGTTCGATCGTATTTGGTCTGAACTAGACTTTTTCACGTTCATTAATTAACAGGCTTTTGTACTTTTAAGCGATGTTAAATAAACGACATTGTCGGCCGGCCAAAGTAGTGAAAAGCCGACGCCATTGTGCTTCTCGAGCTCCGCTACCTGACGAAAGCACGAAAACACGAAAGTTAGGCTTTGTGCAATGTACGAAGGCACGGTGTGCTATGTAACCACCACTAGTCTACTATTAGGCGACTACACACAAGCCCGTATGGATTCGCGTAGACATGTACGATTCGCTATGTATTGTAGGTACTACACCAACCACCTACCGCCAAGGGAAGCCGGAGTCTTTTGTTCTAAACAAATACCTAGGCGCTCTATTCAGCCGAGAAAACGCGTATTGATTGGATAAGCTAAAATATAAATAGAAGCCTTTCGACGTGGGAGTACATAGGGAATTAAATCGAAGGTTTCCTCGTTATCGCCATCTTGATTATCCTGCCGCGAAGAATAATAGTTGTTTACAAAAAAGAAGGTCAGAACTTGAGTAATTCGTCATCACTGTCTCCCTGGAGCTTCGAATCGATCAAGGGATACATTTTCCAGTCCCGTAGGCCTATGTCAAAGATGCGGAATCTGTATGCTTAATGAACAGTACCACCATATTTTGAAAAGAGTTATAAAAAAATACGTATACATATATCAAGTTCAGTCAAACACTGCGTCCCCTACAGACGCTCCAAGCTGGAAGAAATATAAAAAAGAGGGTCATAAGTAGTGTCACAGATTGTGGATTCGGTATAGACCACACATTCGGTTTGATAGGGGAGGGACCCGAAGCGAGTGTGCAGGCCGCTAGAAAGGAAAAAGTTGCGATACTACTTTGGAAGTTTGATGTACCAAAGTAAATAGCTATTTCCCGTGAATTGCGTCACTTGAAAATTAGACAGAAGTGTGGTAGGAATGAATGAAAGATAAAAATGAAGCACCGGTTGACTGACAAATCGTTTTTTGTACCAATTGAATGAAAGCCGTATACCCTCCTCGACTGCATTACCATTCACAACGACAATGCCGTCTAGAAAACTCTTGACGTTTACGAAGCGGTTGCGCAGCTTCCCTCAAAACGCACTTTATTTCGCCTGAAAAGTCTCTCTTTGCGAAACACAGCGTATTGGTAGGTAGGATAGAAGGTAAGGTGGAGGCTCACCCTTGTTGGGGGTATAAATTTGCAACGGGTTCCGAGCGTGTGGTTCGAGTGAACCGCGTTTGTCGCGCTAATGCGAGAACCGAGCGAATCAAAACCGACTGTATAAATTTGTTATGTAGCCGTTCCGTGTCCGTGTGGGGCGGCGAAATAGGCACACATCGGCAGTTAGATGGAAACGCCGGGTGAGTGAGTGTGTTGCGGGAAAACAGCGCAAACAGCGTCGCTAGCACCCCCTGCACGAGTTGGCGCACCCTGACGTATTGTCGCTCATTGTATGCCTACCTGGCGCAACTGCGAAGCTAGGAGTTGCTTGTTCTACAGTTATAAACCAAAGCGGTACCAAACAACCAACGAGCCAACCTACCGCTAGATGCCACCTCTCTGGCGGCTCTTTGTCCTTTGCGCCACAACAACTGGTAATTAATTCTTGACGAAACAATGGCCAACTGAACATGTTCGCCCTGTAGACGAACGCCACGGCACCATGGCACCGTGTAACACGGCATTGTCAAGAGTACGTGCAGCTAGTTCGTAGTCAAGAGTCGAGTTCATGCGGCTCGTTCTTTGCCCGTTGCAGCCTCGCGAGTATATTTGCGCCTCGAACTCATTTCATGTTTTCTCATTTTTAGGGGCAGAATGGAAGCTTCTCACCGAAGACGAGAAACGCCCGTTCATCGACGAGGCCAAAAGGCTCCGGGCTATGCACATGAAGGAACATCCAGACTACAAATATCGACCCAGAAGAAAGCCGAAAACCCTCAGGAAGGAAGGCTACCCCTACAGCATCCCTTACCCAAGTGTGCCAATGGACGCCCTCAGAGCTGGTGAGTCTTTTTCTTCGATTTCAAGTCTTTCACCTCGCGATCAAACTCAACTCAACTCAACCTGACCACCGCACTTCTCTACATTCGGTACAATGGTTCTTTTTTCGCCGGAGAAAGTTCACGTTCTGTGCAACGATTTGCCGAAAAGTAGAAATATTTCCGAATACTCGCTGAAAACCGAATCCGCCTGACACTTAATTTTGCTCAATGTTTGAACTCCTCCATTTTCAATTCCAATTCAATCACAACTGTATAAGCTGCGCATATCCAACTGAATCTCAAAGCAAGAAGTCAATTCATAAGAACATCTTATTCCAGGTTAATGTGACACGTTCACCTCCAAGTATATTCAATGGTAGAAATGACGGTAGCTATAACGTCTAGGTCGAATTGAAGTCTGCGTGTTTTTTAAAAGTAGAAACTTGTTAAAAGTCATTGGCATCGGTTTTCCTTTTTATACAAAGTCAGGTACCGAGATGAACGGTACTAAACGATTCATTAGAGGTTTTGCATTAACGTATTAGAATGTTAAATGTGAAGTCAACCGCTTCCTTCTAAAATTGATCCTCGTAATAAAAAAACATGTTGCAAAAATACAAATAAAACGAAACACAAAAGCAGCCAGAAAGATAGAAGGAGAGAGAAAGGAACAAAAAAACATTAAGAACGAACGAAACGATCCGAAACATTTTCGACTGTTATCTTTTTCATTCTAAGCGGGATATAATTATTGTAGCTGATGGAAGTAGGAGCGAAAAAATGGTGCCAAATTAACCTGCATGAGGTATGTTGCAAGCATAACGAACGTCGCAACGAGTGCTATAATTTACACGGTGTGCGTACTGCAGTTAATGCACTATATTCGCATTCTACGCACGCTTCGGACAACATATTAGCAGAAAAAAAAAATTTTCCGCGCGTGAAAAACGGAAGGCGATAACGAGTAGTGAGATAATACCGCGGAAAGAATATGATGCGTGGCTTAAGCTCAACGCGATCAACTTTTCACCCACGACTACAGTCGTCAATTCAGCCTGAGAGCGAGCGGTGATCTTGAGCGTTAATAAACCGTGCGTATCCGATGTTTAGCTCAGGTATGCGCATACGTGTGTACCTGCATGCAAACATTGTAGAAAGAGAGAAGCGAGGCCCGAGGCGGGCATAACACAACCGCCATATTTTTCAGTAATCCGAAATTTATCGAAAGAACGCGCCACACGGTTGACTTAAATGTTTACGACACGCGACTCGGCAACTCTCGCTGCAAGTGCGCCAAGTGTGTGGGACTCTCGGAATAAATTGGCAGATAACGTGAGAAGGCGATATCATCATCATCGCGTAGGTTAATACCTCTATACAAATACGTACAAACTTACGCACGTCAATCCTTGCCCCGCTCACGAGAAATCGTACCGAGAATTACCAACGAAATAAGGATAGGTTGTAACATTATACCAAAGTTCAAACTAAATTATCATACCAATACCTATGATATTCAATTATTACCATCTCACGGTCGATTCATACCACACGGACCTCGCACACTTTTCTGTACCTAAGACCTCCATGTTGAGAAAAGATTTAAACATTGTTATCAAAAATTGTAGCAAATTCCAAACACCGATCGTGCTTGCACAATTTTTTTCCCCCTTCTCTTCGTTGCAATCGTTTTATACGTGCGAATCGTTGAAGCCGGCGCATAAAATTATTTCGTGATTATTTTGAAGATATCGCGATGTAATACTTTCTGCCGAACGCAGGAATGTCTTTTAATATCATAATTTTCATTCGAAATTTATATTATAAAACTGTATTACACGCGATGAATCGGGTAAAGCCGGTATTCTACGGTTCAAGTTGGTCGATAATTTGTGCGTGGTAAAACAATCTAATAAATAATAATGCTCTGACAAATTTATGTTCGCATGTCGGGCGGCAATGAGCCTCCGGCCACGGGGCCAGCCCATCCCGGTAGGGCTGACTCCTCCTTGGAAATAAGGAGGATTAAGGTCGCCCCTCCTCTGGCTCTGTCGCAATAAACTTATCGGCCTTCCGGTTAGCTTTTAACGTTAGCGTTAACGTTTCGTTTCAAAATTCAAGCACAGGACCGCAGGCAGGAACTTTGTAAATAAGAAAATGAAAAAAAAAATGTTTTACGATAATACGTTATACTATGCACACAAGGAACGATTGTTAATCTGTCAAAGGTCGGCAAGAAAAATGTGCTACCAGAAGTAAATGAAGAAACAAATTTCGACTTCTCTTACTCAACGAATTCTCCTGACGCGCGCAATGTTTATCCCGCAATTAACGCGATGTTATCAAGGCAAGAGAGCTTATAGTTTGTCCAATGTTTCAGAAATAGAATGTTGATAGAAGTTTAATACGTCGACACGCCATTTCACAGGCTAAGAATTTTCCAAGTAATTTAATTTCCAACATCGACGCGATATCGGATGAAATTTCATTCGCAATCGGTATTCCTCGACGGTTTTAATTATATTACCGCGCGCCTCCTCGTCCGAAATCGGTACGCGCAAGAAAGTCTTTTTTATCCCTTCTCGAGGGAACGAAAAGCAGACGTTTCTCGACACGTGGACGAGCACTTTTCTCTGGGCTAGAATTCGTCAATTGCAGCGGCGAGGAGAACTGGTAATGATAATTAAAAACACAAAGGAACTCGGTTTTCCCCTGTATATCGGCATCGGTATTTTTAGCGCATAGAAATATTTGGCGATACTTGGTACAGCGGTATGCATTATACCTATTACTCTGCGTCGAACAAAAGAATCGGTTGATACTAATATTCTGTGAGAGACGGAGGACAGGTGACTTGTGTATAAGACGTGTGCTTGGATAGGCAAGGTGACATTTCTCGGGTTATTAAATACCGACAATGGAGAGTGCGGCACAATGCTGGTATATTTCAATCAAGCAAGCCTTAATAAGAAATCGCTTGTACATCTAACTGGGGAAACAAATTTAATTAAAATATATTTGTAGCTTCGTATACCGATATAATAACCCGCGCAGCCTCCTTTGCCAAACTTTTCTATTCAACCTGGGATAATGGTAACAAACCCCGTTGAATGGTTACCATTACCGCCCAATGTCACTCGAATGAGAAAATTTAAAAGATAATTACCGCCGTCAAGCTATTCACCGCGACAAACCAGCGGCGGAAAGCCAGTAGCGTTACGTTCTTTTTCTACTGTTTACCGAAACTTGAATCGCGCTGAAATTTGACAGGCAGCGGTGATGTGCGGAGACAGATATAGCAGCGTTAATTGCGAATAATATATCATCGGCTCCCAATGGCAAATCAATGACGCATAGCAATTGGCACTAATTCAATCGCTTTTCAAAACGATCGAGCTCCGCACACTTGTGAATAACATTTACATTCCGTTGTCGAGTGAGTAGCGAAAACAGACTTCATTTATTTTTTCATAATTAAAGAAATGAAAAGGCGAAAACTGAGCATGAACGGTGTTACATAAATATATGGTAATTTTTTGTACCATTACATTGCGTATTTCAAATCCGAATAGCTGCAGTCAACGTAGTTTTTACTAACGGTATAATTATATTGAAATTCATACGTTGAGAGAGAGCAAGCAAACAGAAGAAAGAAACTCGGAACTCCGGGACTAGAGTCTCTGTGAGGATTGAATTTTTCGCTTCACGGTGTCACTGATCATGGAATTATTATTCTCCGATGCCTGTAGTGTAAGATAGCTTAGAAATCATGTTACCTTCGATCTAATTCTTGTGACATTCCTGGAGAGAATTGACCGCCGGCACGTTGTCAAAAATATCGGTGATCCGTCATCGACGAAGGCGCGGAATGTCCGCAATGGAATTGCCGAACGAGACGCGGAATCGGGCGTTCCGTGAATTTTTTAGTTCGTACGTACGTACACGTACCTCGTAGATAGGTACACTACTCGACGAATAAATTATCGGTTTACCTTTTCCTTTATTTTTCTTCATTCCTTCTTTCTTTCTACTTCACGTAGATTTTTACCCGCCTCGCGATCTCCGCCCGAGGATTCTTTGGCTAACGCGTGAAGCTGTGTAGACGTCACTCAAGGCTCGTTTAGCTCCGTGTAAGAAGCAGGTAGATGCATACGTGTATAAGCACCTACGACCGAAGAACTCGGGGAACAGAGAATTAGAGAATGATTGGCGTCGAGTCCCGCGTCTCAAACTCGCGCACACGTACCGCGAGATTTATGATTGAGAGGCTCCACTCTTCTTCACTCTTTCTCTCTCTCTCTCTCTCTCTCTCTCTCTCTCTCTCTCTCTCTCTCTCTCTCTCTCTAAATCTTGCTGTTTTTGTCGAGGTTTAATCGACGCCCTTTCGATTACATACCGGCACTCTCTACCACCGTTAATAATTCTGACGAGAAACATCAGACGCCTGTTATTCCGGCGTCGCTTCGCGCTTTACCCAGCTTCGCACAGAGTCTAAGCGCCAAATTAATTCACACCAGGTCGAACCCTAGATCGGATCACCGTTTGAAAGATATATCGCCTCGTATTCGGCGGTTTGAATTTACTTATTAAATCAATTAAACTGTTTGCTTTATCGCTCACGTCATCCGTTATTTGTCTCTACTACGCGTTGGTACAAGTGCTTGGCTCTTTCGTTCCTGGATCGTGTGTAATGTATGTTTCTTTACCGTTTCAGGAATGGCCGGTGGTATGGGACAGGCGAGTATGGGGTCTTATTACGGCCCCGCAGCAGCTTACGGCACATTATCTGCCGCTAGTATGGCAGCCGCTGCAGCGGCTGCAGCCCAGCAATCCGCTGCCGCAATGTCTGCAGGTCTCTCGGCACCTGCACAGGTGAGTCTTACCCCGAATATGGGTTAAAAACGTCATCTCGTAGAACCAAACTATCGAGTGGACTTCTCGTCCGTCGAACGTACCCGTTTTCTTCTGCAAACCGGTACGTGAAACCAGTTTGGCTGCCGTAGGGTAGTTTTAACAAAGCGCTGGATTTCGACGCGCGTTGAGAATTTTTTTTCACATTATTAAACGGTCTTCGCGAGATAAAAATTTTTACGCACAGGTTCCGTCTGTTTTTTTTTTTTCTTCTTACAGTAAACCAAGATCGGTAAGTTCGGTTCAGGCAAGGGTCGCGATACTTCAACTAATTGTACGAGAATCAAGAAGTTCTTTGACTGCTTGTACGATGTACGAAAAATTATAAATCGTACGTCGGTTGGCGCGTATTGTAAGTAACGTAGGAATTGTTGCAAAGAAAAAAAAATATTTATCTTCCTCGTAGCCTCGGTTCTCTTTTCGATTTTGCTCGGATGCCGGACTACCGGATAATACATGTGGAACAAGTTTTTTTTAAACGCCCGGGTACGAAAGCACATCTCCATCATTTTGCTGGATGTCGTTTTTATAACTACAGAATCCAAATGTTACATGCATCGAATGCCTTAGTCATCGACGCGGCGTGACGTGTTGAATAATCGCCGTTAACGTTTTGCGAGTACAAAAGAGACGTGTAGTTATATGTATGCATAAGTGTCGTAGAGTGAAAAAGCTGTTAAATGTTACAAATATCGGAAGGTTGAGAAGTCATTCTATACGAGGCGATGACAGGTGTACGACACAGGTGTTGCCTGCCTATTTTCGCACGGTCGTTTGTCGCGACTTCGGTTTTGCTTTTTAATTTTCGCATTTCGAGCCGCACGTCGCATCGCGTCGAGATCCTCGTAAACCTGGATATATGTGATTTTTCAAGCCGGTCAGTTTCGGACTGCGATTTTGGTATGCGCAGCGTTTCTCGGACGGTTCCGATGCCAAAAAAAGAACCTAGGTTATACTGTACGCCTAGCGAGGAGAAGCCCGGGACCGGGTCTCGTAATCGATTACAGAACGGCGAAGAAGGAGCCTTACTCGGAGTTTGGAGGATGCCGTCGCGTTTTATATTTTAATACGGCGTGGTACCTACACGTTTGTTGTAAATCAAGAGGACAAAGCGGCTTAACAAACCGACAAAGGTTTCGCTAGCTCGGGCGAATCGCTGAATTAGAAACAGGCTTCAAAACCTCGATGAAGCTTTTTTATTTCTTTGATTACTTTTTTCATTTTCATTTTTATTTTATTTATTTTTTTTTTTTTATGCATTTCTTTTTCCTCACATTCGCAGTCCGTGTCAAACGACGAACAAGAAAGATTGACAAACATTTTTATTTTTCGTCTTATTTATATCAGTAGGCCTCTTTCCTCGCATATTTCTGAACACGTCTTTGAAATCCCTTCGTTCGACGTATTCCGATTCTACTATTCCTCGTCTCAGATAATTTTCACCACACGTACGACGGTTTTCAAGCCCATTTCAAGTTACTCTTTCTATCTGGGCCCCCGAGTGCGAGGGATAAGAAAAATCGATAAGAAGAACGGGAACAGAAGAAATAGAAAATATAAAGATAAATTCTATTGAATCGATTACAAAAGGGCCCGAGGCGTGAATCCGTTTCATTATATCCGCACGATCCTCGGAGGGACTTGAATGGCGTTGGTAACCATCGTTTTAACGACCGATTATAATTAACGGCATGACCAAACCGCTTCGGTAGCAAGTTGTACATATACATACATAAATGAATGTACACCTTCAACTCTGTATCCCAGCATGGGGGTCGGTTCAATTATCGAGGTGAAAGGTGCGCGAAGCTGCTGCCGCCGGTGCTGGTGGTGCAGAAGAGGCGACGGATTACTTCTCGGGCCTTCCGGGCATTCGGCAGGGTCTTTTTTACTCGGTACAAATTGCTCCCTTTACCCGTGAATTATGCGTACGTCTCAATCTCTCGTCGGCAAATCGGTGAAATTAACCATAAAAAAAGAATTAACCGTATCATAAGCTCGCGAGGAGCGTGGTAACGAATGTCGGTGAAAAAGTTCGTTTCGAAAAAACGATATGGAAATTGAATATCGTAAAGACTGGTTTATAATCGGAGAAGGAAACGTGATTTCACCCTCCTTCCCTTCCCGATGTTCCAGGTGGTCAGCTCCATGGACGCCATGAAGTATTCGATGGAGGCCGACAAATACAGAGCCGCCTACATGCCGCCGAGCACACTGACGATGAGCATGTACTCGGACCCGAAGTACCTCGACTCCAGTCCAAAATCATACCTGGATCGGGGCTACCTTGACTCGGCAATGACAAAGGCTTACTTCGAGTCCTCGAAAATGTACATGGACCAGAAGTCGATGAGCGGCGTCGAATACAACAGGCCGAGCTACGAGCCGAACAAGCTTTACGAGGAGTCGAGCCCTGGGGGGCCGGGAAGATCGCCGGCGGAGTCGCCCGACATGAGCAAGCAGACCGGCGGCGAGAGAACCGAGCAGGGCTCGTCCAGCGCCAGCTCGACCTCGACTTCCTCCGCGGCGAGTCCCGGCGGCCTGAACAGCTACTATCCGGGATCCAGGCAGCCGGGGCTGCTGCCCCCGCAGATGGGACAGTACCCTGGTTACCAGGTGCCCCCCGCACCGGGAAACGACTTTCCGCGACCGCTGGCGGTCATCTTCTGACCCGACAGAGTCTAGCCCGTGTATTGGTGAGGAGTGAGAGGCGACGCGAGGTTGTCGCTCTCTGCGGAATCCCGCTTCTAACGGCGACGAGTCGGCGATTTAATAATCATCGTTTCTCACATCCGCGAGGGGATTCCGCGTGGAATTGTTGGAAATTGTACATATATTACGCGGGCGCGACACGCGCGACACGCGCGACACGCGAGAACACTAATTGCTACACCTATTACGCTAGGATAGATTTCTTGCTTGTAAATAGCCGATCAGTTTGTATTACACACGTAGGCGATTCCGTATTTCCCTGCTCTTGGTTTCGAAGAACCAGTAACTGCACAAATTTTAAGTATGCAATAGACGTATACGTTTACTAGGGGGGCTTCGGCCCCCTGCGAGTTTCGCGCGCCAACCCTCATTTTCGACTTTTCACGGACACTTCGTCGTTGTATACAAATTTTAAATATACAACACATGTATACAGGCGTACACACGAGCGCGCGCGCACATATATGTATGAATATAGCTTTGTATTTAATCAACGGGACCCGAGGTCCTAATCTGTAAATAGATGTTGAGTAGTTGAAGTATCAAATTGACGGATTCACCGATGGAAATTGTGTAAGGGAAAATGAGACGGAAACGGAATCGAAGTAGAAGGCAGTGAAGGGAAAAAATTAGGAAACCGGTGAATTGATTTAAATTTTGAATAAGTATGTATTCTAAAGACACTTCAAGGTGCGTCTTGCTCTGCATGAAAAGAATAATCGAACAAGATTCTACATATGCCTGATACCAATATCGGTATTGCCGAGCGAGTAATACAAAAATTGTCTCTGCGTTTATCGGATAAGAAATAAAATGTTTGAAACCTGTTCGTAACAATCGCGAAAATGCAGCAATTTGCGCAGGGCATATCCTCGAATCATCGAAGATAAAAAAAATTAACTAAACCACTTTCGGCTAAGAATTGAGTGGTATTAATTAATAGCCGAAAGGGTTAAGCAGACCGCATGTACAGTGTATAACCTTTATATATATATATATATATAAATCATTAACTCTTAACGATTATTATCAAGTATTTCATGACTAATTAAAACAAATTTAGCCTATAAATATTGAGCTGTAAGTGAAAATGAGAATAAAACAAGACGAATAAACGACAGAATTACACAGTAAAGTTTGAATTTAAAGAATTTTTCGTTGCTTTATTCATATTTTGCACGCACCACGCTGAAGTTTCAAACCCAATTGTACGATCGCGATCACGAATAGCGATATTAAGACTGAACGAGAAGGAAAACCATATATGAACGAGTCGAAGCTGTGACCACGAAATGTGAAAATAGATACGTTCCCACAAGGAGAAGAGAGACGGTGAGAGAAAAAACTGGATTAAAAAAAAAATAGTAAATAACCGTCTACCTACCTTAAATCCGGGAGATTTTCATTTTGAAATAAAACCAAATGCTTCTCCGGTGCGACGTTGCGAGTATAATAGGGAATTCTAAATTCTATTCATCTCTTTATGAAACAGGAACAGCTGTAACCTTTTTCGGCATTGTATGGAATTTGAGATATTCTCAGAGCAAACAGCAAGGGCGAGACGCGAGGCGACACCCTCACACCTTTTCAGGCAAGCTCGAACCCCGAAAGACTCGGTTCTCAGCTTTCCTGCAGCCCCAAATACGCTCTAAGGGAAAATAAATGGTCACGCGTTACGTCCGCGTTCACGGTCGTTCTTACGCAACGTTCTCGGACCTCTCCACCTGCATCGGTCAATTCCGCACATCCTTACGTTCGAGGCGATTTTCGATGAAAGATCCTGTTCGAATCTCGGCCAACTCAAGGCGCGATAACTACGCCTTCGATCACGGCAGCAGTGATTTCGGTAAGGCATGATCAGCGCGTAAAGACAAGAAGATTCGGTGTTGTTCCCGAACAAAGAGGTCTCCACCCCGCGAGGGGGGAAAAAGAAGGCATAGAGACGCGATAGAAGAGAGGGAAAGAAAGGGAGAAATGAGCGAAAAAAATAAAACGAAATGTGACGAGATGAGATGAGATGAGATGAGCATCGGACGGTAGCTTGAAAGCCCTTCGTTGCGACAACAATGGGCTCTCCTCGAGTGGGAAGGAGTGATTACCAACTTACGGGGGCACCCCAATCATTCCGACGCGTAACAAACTAACAATTTTCCCCATCATTATCCTCTCGAGTAGAGCATTGTTTCTGATCTCTCAAGGGCCATTGCCGTTATATGTACGCGGCGAAAACGAGGAGTTGCACAACACACCGCCTACGCAGTGTACGTGTATACACGGTACACGTACACCGAGCGGCAGACGCCCCCCTCGTAGATGATCGAAACGCGCGGAGGAAGAAGAGCCGAGCTGACGCCCCGAGGCACCGAGCAAGCCGGCAGCCGATCCCGAGAGGAGCTATTAAATCTATTAAGTCGAATGAACAGTCGTGAAACCCGGCGACCCGGGCCGTTCATCCGTCGTCACCTAAGCTGATTGTTTAGCTGGAATTTCACCCATTTCGGACCATCGTCCTCCGCATACACTCTCGCGTGTGGACACCGTCGTTCAATCCGCGCCGTTTCAACCGCCTAGAGTTCATTAGACCGTCTCTAGTCCGCGGAATGCAAATGCCCATCAAGGACTTCGCAGGGGTCAGGCATTACGCAAGGCCTGGGTATTACCATCGAGAACCGGACGGCACTCGCTCAATTTACTCATTCAGACGTTGTTGCGTCAGCTCGTCATCTCCGCACACGAGGATTTCCCGATTCTTGTTTGTACACCGCCGGTGAGTCACGTTTTAGTTTTGAAAAAACATCCGTGACACTTCCACGGATCGTACGAGTCTTGCCTAAAATAGCATATCGACTGCATTTGCCGCCAACGGCGATGCGATCGACCGGCTGTTGGACATCGGGGAATGAGACGGTTCGATTGACACGCGAACCCCCTGCATGCAGACGCGAATCACAAATGACCGGTACTTCCGTATTTCGAAAGCAGCGAGGTCGGAATAATTACGTCGAGGGAATAAAGTGTGCCTGGCGAACTGCACTTCGACGATCGCATGATGCAAGAAGGAACAGGATCGGAACGTGTGTTCCGGTGCGAAGTATCCTGTACGCGACACCGAATGATCCGTCGTAAGGGTTGAAACGGTTTGTTGTCACGCGATTCTGAAGACTACAATACCGCGAGTTAGTCCGACGCTGTGCCGACTACAATCCATCATAATTTGTTTTAACCGTGACGAATCAACACGCGGTGTAGGCCGTGTACTTCCACTTTCCGGTGTCCGCGGTTTACCTTCGACTGCAGGAGCATGGATTACCCGGCATACACACAGTGGCATAATGAACGACGTGGAGAACGCGTGTAAATACATCCGCCACGTTATCCGTCGATAATCGATCCGCTGCCAACAGTTACCGCGCGTTCACGAAGCGATTATTATACCCAGCTGCATCTGCTCACCTGTCCGCTTTCTCGTCGCATGGATTCATCGTCCTGCGACAAATAAGCTAACGGGAATATCGAGCCTTTGCCAAACCGAACTGCCAAGGTGCCGGTGTTCAGGGACGAGTATCGATTCCGATCCCGATCCCGATCTCGAGAGCAGCATCGATGTTACCGTCGTTAATGACTCGAGTGTGTGCAACGGCGTTTCAACGCTCACTTGGCGCGATCGCCGACACTGTAGACATCGATGATCAGGAGATTGTGTAAGGGGGCCGAAGGTTTTCGGGCTGACACCTCTTGATTCGATGATTACATATAATCACGGACAGGCGGACAGACCCTTCAAACGTTTGAATCAGATATGAATCAATCCAAACCCATTATTTCTGATACACCGGCTGTCTGTTTACTTTTTCTGTTTGCTCACCCCACAAATTAAGGAAGCCCGCACGGGACTCTCCGCATGCTTGCATAAATTGGATTCAATATTTAATGTTTATCTATACCTACGTAAGCGCGATTATCGCATGCTGAATACTTTCGCAATTAATCGAGAGAAGAAAAAAGAAGAAGAATTACAAGAACAAGGTAACGTCGGAGTGAAGTTTTGTAAATTTGAAAAGAGAATATCGACGGCACATGGACGGATGAATTATGAAAATTAATGATTTACAGCGCTGGCAAATAACGTAGAAATTTCGCTTGTTATCTTGATCATGGTTTTGACAGGAAACGAACGAGCCACCAGATTATTTGTATAATAATTATTTTGAGTAGCAGGTGCCACAGCTATATCGATGCCGTCTTGTTTGCTCAAGTCAATCCTTTCCAGGCTCACTGCAGGCACACATGCGGTTGCGCAAACACAACACAGCAAGCGTTACGCTCATACATATGTTGCCGATATTCTTCCCCGTGCATGCCGTGCATCAACAATATTTTCCAGTCACATACACGTGCAATGCAAACGGTGCACTGTCGTAGTATTACATACAGAAACGAAGCAGCCTCCTCCTTTTTCTATTCGCGTACCTCCTTCTTTAATCACTGCAGCCCATCTTCCCACTCGTTCGAGCTGATACAAGAGTGCGGGGACGACGAGACGCTCTTTTGTCATTTTTAATATTCAGTATTTTTGAATTTTTCAACCATTCATCCGCGTTCAATTATGTAGAATGAGTCGCCAGGTTTCCAACCCCTTTCTTTGAAAGGGTAATTCGGCGCGGGGTCGAACCAGGGGTGGTGCAGAATGGTGGGGAGCGGAGGGGTGGTGGGGGGGGGGGGGCTACATGTATAACGAACAAATTAAACCGAGAGCTCTTATAAATCCGACACGTGCAATCGCGGCTTGGCTAAGCTGATTCCGCTGGGATAAAAATAATTAACGCAAAATAATTGCAAATACATTGAAGGTGATACAGGTACGCGAACAACAGCCCCTCAAATCCATTGGGGCTAACCCCAGTTTGACGCTCAATTGCAGAAAAACGTTTCAAATGTCAAGAGCAGTTTTTCTGCGCCCTGCTGAGAGGAGTGAAATCTGGTAACGATGACTAAAAATAGCTAATCCTGTTTCTATAGATTCGAATTTATGAACAGTTTTAGTCGGGCGTGTTAAAACGCAAGCTTTTCGAATGACTAGCGACGCGTGAATATGCAAGAATATCAGTGGAAAATAAACCAGTCTGAATATTCGGTAAGTATTATAATCTCGTGATTTACGTTAACCTTCCGACAAGTTATTCAGCCGCGGTGGCAATCGAAAGTATAGAGAAACCAAAGTTATTTATTTGATCGACGAAAAAATAAGAAACGTTGAGTAAAATGTTTATATTGAAATAGAGAAGTGGAAAAAAAAAAAAACTTAAAAAGCAAATAGTAAACGGACCGCGCCCCCGACCCTGTAGTCGATAAAGTGTACACGCCTGCTGGAGTAGTGTATAATTTGGAAGATGGTTGGAAAAAAAAATCTCGCACAATCCCTCGGTCCCACTAACTAAGAATAGAGCAACTTCGAGCTAGCGGTTAAACTCCGAAGGTTGCAGCGTATTTGGTATGTAAATCAGTCGGGCCTCCCTTCACACCTGTGCAGCTGGTTATGCCCACCCGCTGCATGCGTGCTCGTACAACGAGGCTACCCCACCTCACAGCAAAGACTTGGAACGAACTCCGAAACGAGCTGTTGCGAGTTGTCCGAGGGGGAGTAAAAAGCGAACAAGAATCCGTCGAGAGGGCGGAAAATCGGCGCCAATTTTCTGGGAGAAAATTCTCGGTTTGCCCGAAACAGTCCTGTACCACTTTTCGAAACTGGAATTCGAAGGGGACGAGGAAAGTATTCGTTTTTTGATCGAGTCCGAGGGAGGCTCGAGGCCGTCGCTATTCATGTGTGCCCGCTTCCACGTGTGATACATTAATATATGCGGTGCAGTGTTGGTGGAGGACCTGCTGCATTGTGAGGCTGCATTCCTGGACCAGGAGACCCTACATCTCTGCCACATCTCCCCTGCTCAGCTCCAGAGCGAACCTCCGCTTTAAACTCGGTTGTACTGTCGTCATTTCAATGGTAGGACGAATGCACGCGTTGTATAACATACGGAAAATCTGACAGGGTTGGTTTTCTTCGGACAAACCGAGCTCGCGTGATAAAAATCACAGAGATTCGTTTTTCGCATTATTTCATTTTTCGCGTTAGAAAATTACCGTTCAAATGGTATTTTATTACCGATTTCGGAGGAAGAATCCTTGAGAAGCGAGATGTATGGATTAATACCGCAGAGTGTGATTTACACTGGCGTGGAATTCGGCGTTGCGCGATGCGCCGCCGGACATCAGATTACGGAACGTCACGGGGTAAAAGCGCAGTCTGATGATGCTGTCGGAAATACGTCTTCTCGACAAAGGGAGCCACGACAATGCTATCGCTCAATGTAAATGGATTACTGATCTGGCCAATCACAAAGCCCACCGTGCCAAGTTGATACTATCGTTCAAGCATGCCGAGCTTCCCGGCGTCCCGACATGCCTAGGCCTATCGCGCCTGTAACCGCCCCGAATCTACATACATGCGGCACTCTATCACTCTATCACTCTACGTCGAATTGTTCCCCGAGAATAGCTCTGAATTACCAACCTCAATTCCAGTCCGCGAAACACGGTGAAAATTCCGAATTTGAAAAGTTCCGAAAGCGCCACGTTCCGAATTTTTTCGCGGCTCAAAGTTCCGAAAGGGCATAACTGTAACGAGTCAAAGTTCCGAAAGCGCGAAAATGAGAGAATTAAAACATCTGAGACATCGAGATTCCGAATAATCGAAGATTTTCGGTTCTGTGAGTTTCTGGCTTGTTGGAATTTCACCACTTTGATTTTTCATTGGTTTCGATTTTCGGTATTTTCAAGTTCGGAATCCTGGTCATTCTAATTTTTGATTTTTCTGATTTTATACACCCGCTCATTGAGTTAACTACGCCGTGTGAGTATATTTCAACTTTCGGAATTTTACTCTATCGTAACTTGAATTTTCGAAATCTCACATTTCGCAACTTTGAGCCGTCGACTTTCCGACGATTCGAAACTTTGCTGTTCCATCAAAGTTCGATTCCTTTACTTCAAGTTTCGCCACCAAACAATTCGGAATTAGACGGTTTCGGAACTTTTCGAAATCGGAACGTCAACCCCGTCCCGCGAGGTTAGGGGTGAAGTGGCTCCGATATGTCCCCGCCGTGCTTGCAGCCGGGATTTTCTCATCCTCTTTTCGCGAGGATCTGGGGAATCGAGATAACAGGCAGCAACCGCGACCCCCGGGTTTCGCCCGCAGCTTTGTCCCACCCGCAAGGATGAGCGAAGCATGCAACAGCGGCGGCAAGCCGCAGGGTGTCAAGTCATTATTTTATTCAATATTCGCAATAAAACATCCCTCGTATAGCGTTGAAACGTTGCTTTGCAGAGGCGCTACAATGGCATCCTTTTCAAATGTCTTTTGTCTGAAGCCCGCGAGGCCCTCGGGGATCGGGAAACGCACAGAGGTCGTGACCTTTGTCCTACGAACAATGAAGGTATAGAGCCTCCTGTGTCCAGTGATACAGATATGAAATCGTAATCGCCCTGCACCCGAAATTATAAAAGCTGAATATCTCCCTCGACATCGGTTCTACCCGCCGCCCTCGATCCACTTTTGTTCCCTTCTAACGAACAACGTCATTAACTATTTTCGAGATCTAATTCATCATCCCGAAATTTCTTTCTTATTCAATTATCACTGCGCTACTCGAACATTGTACTAAAGGAGTTCTTGTCCTACGATCAACTTCATTCATTCAAAACTTACGAAGGTCAAAAATTTTTCAACATTTTCTGTTGTTCTCTGTTCACAGTTTACGGTAAATTGTTCAATCTTTGCGTATACTGAGACTAATATTTGGTGATTCTGGCCATTGATTCGATCCCGCATGTTTCGTTTAAGGTGAAAATCGATAATTCAGATGTAAACAAAAAAAAAAAAAAAAAACAGAGTCGCTTGGACGAAGCCCGTACGGCTTGTAAACTAGAAGTTACGAGGTGGTTCGGGTTTTGCGTGAATAAGCAAAGCTCCTCGCCCCCGCTTCTGATCTGTCTCGTCGCCGGCCAGCGTCGATGCACACGTCGGTATTAGAAAAATTTCTCATTGTAATGATAACTGCTGATTCACACGCTCCCCTTTGTAGCTTTTGTCGTTCTTTACAAAGCTCCGCTGTTTTTATACCCTCAAGTATAGGTGTGTATAATAGTTGCCACCGGAAAGGTGCTCCAGATGACAAACGACGTCTGGCTGCTCGTCCTCAGTTCCTTCTTTCACGATCGATCGAATATCTGACGCGCGTAATTTTCTACGAACAGGTATAGGTAGGTTTTCACGAACAGGTACTTTCCCTGTGAAAGAGAAATGTTTTCGAAATATTGTTTTCGCTCATTTATTGCAAATGACGCCCGGACCGCCGGCCAAGATCTTCATTTGGAAAACGAGCCAACTTTTAGCCAGGTCGGGAAAACTTAACGGCTGCGATTCGTCGTCATAGACAAAGGCTCGTCCGACGAAGGTGTGAAGAAATTATCCAGTTTTTCGTACCGTTGAAAACCTAACTCTCAACTATTTTTGCCCAGTAATTCTCGAACTATTCATTTCCATGTCCCTTTTCTGCACTATTACAACCGTAATAGACGGAATTTCAAAGACTCTCAACGACAGGTTATAGAATTCCATCGGCGTAGAAAGATTTACAGTATTTAAACTACAGTCGCGAAAGTCGAGCCGTTTTGTCTGTTTTTTCACTCATAGTTTTTACTCTTGCCTAAAATTTTGCCAAGATCTTTAATTTTTGCAGCAGAGAAAATTATCCTCGACATTTTTTTACCACCGCAGACGAACGGTTTGCATCGAGATTCGGTTAATTTTCAACTTCTAAATATTGAGTCTTACAATTTCGTTACAGACGATGGTTAGCTATTAAACTGGATATTGTTGTTGTGAGTTGATCGGGACAAGAATATTGGGCGGTTATTGTTAGTTGCTGGTTGCTGGTTGCGGTAGTAAAGCCGAAGCGTGTAACAATACGCGGAGTCTTTCAGAGCCAATCATGACGGTGCGTAATAATTGTTCGATCTTTAATTGTTAAACTCCCAGGTGGTAGCCGACAAACGATAATACACCAAAACAGCCCACTATGCGCGTCCTATACTTCTCACGAATTCCTCTACGCACCTTTCGTTAATTATTACAAAACGCCGCGCTATTCAGCGCTTTTTGAATAATGGGAAAATAAATAAATACGAAGGACAAGTACGAGGCACGAATAGAGTCTCTTCAAACGCAATCATAATTTACCTTGTCAAATTTTTTCAACCAACAAACATAATCGTCCGTCGATACGCAGGCTCGGAAAAATTTCGAACAAAGTGTCGTCGCAAGCTTCTTTGACGCGAACGTGTCGCCCTGTTGTATGTTCAAAAGTGAGTTAAACGACGATCACTTCTCGTGTAAGGTAAGATAGAAGAAGAAGAAGAAGAAGAAGAAGAAACCGTTGGAACGACTCAATCAAGATTATCGATTGCGGAATCGGCAAGCTTGACGAAACTTCCATTCCGCCGAATGGTCGGACATAATAATACCGCGAGGGGAAGAATAGAAATGCAGAGATCGACGAATGACTTTAGTCGCAGGATGACAGACTGGATTTCTTTAATTACTCCTTCGTAAGAACGACGGGCGAGTCAAAGTTGAGAGCGAAACCTCGAGCCGCAGATGCAGGGAGCGGCGGCTGCATAATGATGTAAGTATATTCGCTTTAGATATTGTTCGACTATTGTATGGGCTGGATTTGATTACAGCTTCTGAAGATGCCGTGCGGTTAGCTGCCGAGGATAAAGAACGAGAAAGAGAACGATCGGAGAAACGAGGGGAACGAGCAGAGCAAAGGTTCGCCGGGATGATATCGGTGCAGTAGATGGATTCATGGATGACGCGGCAACATGCATTGTCGATTGTTTAATAAGTCTCAGTGGGTGTCTACCTTAGGCCACTGGTGTTTGGTGCCTCGGTCCGGCCTTATGGCATCCGGCATTGTGTCGAACCGCCGACGGCAGCTATTCCGTACCGACCAAAGCGAAGCAGCGCCCTGCAGCTTCGAAACTCCGACTTTATTTTCCTCCGCATCTTCTATTTTCATGCCCTCCAATTTTTAAACTCCTGAGAAGCGTACCTGTACATACAGAAATACATTTTTAAAACCCAATTGAAACGAGGATTCGTTTTACTGCAGCCGCATGCAATTACCGTCCCGTTACAGTGTGCATCGAGTATCAGAGAATGCCTTTATTACGCGGATACATGTATGCATTTATGCAAGACGCGTCGCGGCGAATGCTGGTTGGAAAATGCATCCTGGCGTAAAGTTTATCTAATTAATTATCTGACGGCAATGAATTACTTTTAGTCACGGTAACCTGGTCAGAAGCTTGAGGCGGTTGCTTCTTGCTCCGTATCTTCTTTATGCAAAGACAGCGATATAACAATTACCTGCAGACATGAAATCCCGCGGGAAAAATAAAAGAGGAAGAGGCGAGAAGAGAGGAAGTAGGAACGACAAAAACCCGACATTGCTCGTGCACTCGCCTGCAGCATGACGATCCCGCTTCGAGGTTAATTAAACTGCCATTGATTATTCTCACGCTAATTTTCAAACAGTCGACGTGAAAGTATCGCGACACAATGGTAGGAAGAAAAAGAAAGTGTAGAAGACTTCGAAACAATTCAACGCTGTCGAATCCACTGATTCTGTATGAAATCTAACGAGCTTTGAAGGAGAAAAAAAAATATATAAAGAAAAAGAAAACGTTCAAACAGTTTCAAATCGCTCGGTTCTGCGATTGTTCGCAGTTTAAAATCTATGTCCGTGTCCTAATTCTGTGTAAACGTAAAGAAACCAAACTTCTACTTTACTTCTTCAGGTTGAACAAATGTAAAACACACCTGGACCATTTTCATGATCCACGGACTGAAATCGCAGGGCGTTAGGAATTAGAATGGCTGCGGTGAGTTGTTCGGTAAAAATGTTTAATAGCCGATTGTTCGATCCTTTGACCCGGCGAGGGCTAATAGAAAATTCATAACACCGGATGTCGGTGGATGATCGGGGTTCGGAGGATGGGACATGCGACGACTGCGACGTATACGCAGTGACAGTTATCGACCTAAATATAATTTGATCATAACTCGCGTGAAATGGGGTGAGCATGCAACCCTGCGACACGAATGGATTTTGCCCTTAACTGAAATAACCCGAAGATTGTCCCTTGCCCCCGGCGTCTATGAATGAAAAAGGGAAAAACAGAATGTAGCCACCCTGATACGAGCAATGAATATGCAAACGGGCCCGTGCGTGCCAAATCTAGGATACAGGTCCCAAACCGATTGTTTGGGCCTCGGGGAAAGGAGTTTCGTAATTTTTGATCCCTTGGCGGCTCCGCGATTCAACCTCTGACTGCGCCCAGTTCCTTCAGCCCCTTTAGCTACACCCGTCCCTCAAAGGTTCGAGCCTGGCCGCCCGAAATACGACTATATAAAAGCGTGTAGAGGTGCATAGGCAAAAGTATTTCTCTGTCTTTTTTTCTTTTTTTTTTGTTATTATTATTCACCTAGAACCTTTTTTGTACTTTTGGATCGTCTGACAATGGTTCGATTTTGATCAATGACATCGGTTCCCAGGTACCCAACTATTGATTAGATTTTTTTTTTCTCCCTCTTTTTCTTTCGCTCTCTCCTTTCTTTCTAATTTTATTCCCTACCGCGGCAAAACTTTTGATAAAGGTATAATAAGGATGATATTATTTTGCACATCGACAGGACTGGCGCTGCCGCTGCCATTCAGGATGAGATTATACCCTTTATGTCTGGATACGGACGGTTTTCTAACATCTTTTCACAGAACGGCCGTCAGGATTAACAATCACTGTGTGGGTTGGTAACCATTCGTTGGAGACAAATATTTAAGTATCTCCGTTGGAATCTTCTGACCTCACGAGTAAGCTATTTTTACGTAAACTTGTATACATATTTCATTTGTTTATATTATTTAATATTCGTACGAATTGCGCGGTTCGTTTTGCCATCAGCAGGTAAATGTCGAGCCAATCGGAATCGGAATCAGCGAAATAATTAAGCAATTACTACAGTCCAGTCAGTTGTTGATCAAGTTTTTTCTCTCTCTTCTATATTCCATCCCTTTCCCGTCGCGGTGAGATAAATAACAGAGGAAATGTCAAACTGTCGTATTTCTTACGGTGAGATTAGTCATTAGCGATGGGGAATTGCATTATTTATTTGTTGAATAGATTGGCTGCACGCAGCGTGCGTATATAAGGTAAAACCTCCATGCTTTTACTACGAGGAACATAAATACACGCGTGTATATCCAAATGAAGAAATATACTAGCCTCTATAATCCGTAATTTTATTAACTGGCCGGGGTATACTTACGTATGCACGTAGTGTGTATACCTGTCGTAAGAAAATCCCCAGAAGCAAGCTGTGGCACAAAGATTCGTAGTACGATTCGGTGACAATGGTCTTTAATTCCTACTTCGAATTTAGATGAAATCCCATAAATCGCTGGAAAAAAAATTACCCGTATGCTATAGCCAACTACCGGTGGACCGGCAAACCGGCAGCGGCGTCAAATCGGGGGAAAACGAGAGGTGCAGCAGGAGCGCGTAGCGAGGGTGTAAATTACCAGCTTATTCCGAGAGACAGCCTTTGGATAAATAAAAATATTTGTACCGTCGTCGACTCGCGGGTTCACGATACTAAATTAAACCGACTAACGCCGTCCGGGAGATTTCGCCTCTAGTCAAACGGACCGGTTAGTCCCGGTCAGCTTGCACCCTCCCAGAAATATAACAAAACCATTTTACCAAGTCTCGAATGAATATCTGACGCTAAAAACTCCGACTCCGTACGTCGGGCATTTTCCACTTCTCTCAATTTTCATGCAGACTTCTTTGGTCTTATGCGACGGAAAATGTGGTCGAAAAATTGTGGCATCCATCGTATAACGTGCAAAATTGACGCTCTGTAAAACGTATAAACTTTTAACAATCACACAAGTGTTTCATGATTCTTGTCAGTTTCTCGCGTCATCTCGACAAGCCGAAGGAGCCCTTCGATTGGGGCAATTCTAAATTGCCATTCGGTGGTGTAATGAAAGAGCTGCTTAAAGCGTCAGGTAACGCTCTCCGACATGTGAAACGAAACAACGGTATAGATAGGTAGCCCATTCATCGGCACTCATGCATCGTGAAAATGTCTGATTGATGTAGAAATTCTATTCAATGATTGTGTCCTCGAATTGAAAGAAGAGCCATTCAAGCGTAACTTAATATAAAACTGAAGCGATGAAAAGTTGGCCTTTTGGCGAAGATTCTCATCTCCTCATCGCTCCTCGGATTAATAATTGTACCGTCGCACCACGTGCCCTTTGTCCAAACGGACGTTATATTGCGGTACATTATTACCTATACCTACGTATACGTCTACCGCAGAGACTGTACGAAAAAAAAGTATGGCAGGAAAACGGAAGAAGAATGAAAAGTGTAATATTCTCGGTGCCGAACAGCTCTGCTAAAATGTACAAGGAATCGAATTGAATTTATCAGAATTTTCGTCCGGTGGAAATCGATAAACGAATATCCACGGACCTCCCTAAACACCTCATCAATAACGTCCCAGCCAACAGTCTAAGCTGGATGAAAGCATGGGGACAAAAAAAAAACGGAAAGAAAAGGAAGGGAAAAAAGCGAAGGAAATGGGTTTGGCATGCAGATTCCACCCTTGCTACCTTACACGAGGCCTCGACTCACCACGACCGGACTCGATACAAGGGTTTCCTTTTCTTCTCTCTCTCTCTCTCTCTCTCTCTTTTTTTTAACCCCGTCCTATCCTGCAGCAGGAGCAACAGCACTCCCGTTCTGCTCCATTCTATTCGATTCTATCCCGTAGTTCATACGAGGCCGCTGCAACCCCGCGCCGCATAAAACCGACCGGGCGGAAGCCTCGCGGGACCCGAGTCACTCTGCATTCTGTATATCAGGGTGTGCGATACGTTGCAATGATCTATTGCTTTTTAAACGAGGGATTTGCATATCTTGGCGGAAATTTTAAACGCCGGTAAATAGAGACGGATATGAGCACGTGGCGTTAACCCCGTATTATACAAAGGTGCGCGTCGTTCGGATGCAGGTGCCTTTCTTCCTTCCGTGCACATTCCATTCCATATCCTCTTGATACCTGTCATTTTTCAGGATCGTACGAGAGATCTTTGACGGGACTCTTTTTACCGAGCAAGGTCCACTGGACAATTTTACAGTTTCCGTTATACAGAACGTCACGTTATTTTTAGACCCTTAGAGTTTTCTTCCTTTGCATTTACACACGCTTGAGACAAACGTTCGTATAATTCGAAACCTGGATTCCGGGTTTAACGTAAGAAGAGACTGAAGCGGATATCTGCAGAAGGAATGAGAAGGGGAGAAAAAATACGCACGCACGAACGGACGCTTTGCAGAGATTTTCCAGATCATTTACACTGGGTTGCGGAGAGAGTGACTGCCTTGAAACGGCCCGGGACTAGGTATATATGCAGGGCGATCCTTCAACCTTCGGTAAGCATCATGTACCGACGATCAATCAAACGGACCGCGTGTCCTTTGATCACGTGGCATATGTAAGGCATACCAACATCCTCTCCACCGACACACATTCCCATGCTTCCACGCATACTGCGTGGACTTGTTTCGCCGCTCGAAACGAGCATGTCAATCCTTATTTTTTCTATTTTATTTTATTTTTTTACATTCCAATAATAGACTCACCTCATATATACCCTAATTTCATCGCGCCATTGCGAAGAAGTTAGAAAGTGTGAAAAAACTAGGTATTATTGTTCAAACATTGAGTCACCCAAAATTTTGACTCTCGAATGAATCAGAGTTTTTTTTCTTGCCTCCTCATTTATAACCGTGATTAAACTATCCAGTATCACCTTGAAATAGGTACCGCTCAAATTTTCGATCATGAAAAAGTGTGCAATTTACAGAAGCAAAAAAAAATATTTCAGTCATCATAAACATCCGTTGCAACCATTTTTCAGTGCAGCCCAGGTTTTTCCAATCCGAGTCCGGAAACATCGTGATATTATACGGAGTGTAAAATTAAAAGAAAAGTAAATAGCTTTCGAACTCCAAGTTTTTTCCAAGACGCGGCTTAATAAATCTAAAGCTCTGCGTAGTAAAGTTCAGATGTAAAATTACATAGTTTGAAGACCAATCTACGAGACGCATAATATGTAGACAGTTGCTGAATAAGTTGAATGAGAATTGATACAGTTGTTAGGAGAGAATCGGACATCTTTGAATTCAAATCATGAATTGAGTCTCTTATAAGCGGAATAGACGTGTGTTGATCGATTAAAATCCAAATCGAATTCGCCGCTATTGTGGGAAAGGAAAATTGTTCGTTAGATTTTTTTCGCCCGTGAGTGGTTTTCTTTTTCCAACGACTTCCTTTATCGTCGACGTGCTTTGATCGGTAACATTTTAATTCATAGCCTTATATGTACATGGGTGAAACGTTTCGACGGTAACTGTGTACAAGGTTAAGACCTCCGGGACTCTTAAATCAGATCGGAGGTCATGTGCTATTGAATAATATTTTTTTTCAACCAGCAACCTACGATCATGCCGCAAGTGTTGACAATAAAATAGAAATTATTCATGGTTATAGGAAGCTTCTGTGTCCAATTATGTGGGCAGTTTAGTCACGCCAAGAACGCAGACTTCCCGGAAAATCAAAGCGTTGTAGGCACAATGTATCAAAGGACGTAGACACAACTCGTGTACGTGTATTAGGATTAGAAAAGGAAGAAGGAAGGAGAAAGAAACCGAAAGAAACAGGAGAAAACATTCTCTTAATTCAAATCTGTTGTAGAGTACAGCTGGAATACCGCGTTAAAATTGTAAAACGCAAAAAGCTACATCAGAATCATTCGACTATATACCTACTATGTTTGGTGTAAAGCGAACGTAGATGATGTGTCGAGGAAATTCGAAACGTCAACTGCACACGTACTAACCCTAATTGGTCACTCTGGGTAAATTTCACTCCAACATTTTGCAAATTCTAAAACTATGCCGGTGTTTCACAACATTTGAACAATCAATTTTAGTTAGATAAACAGAGAGAGCAGAAGTGTAACCAATTAGGGCTAGGTAAGTGCAATTCAACAACGATTGATCAACGTCGAACACACCCAAGGGTTAAGAAATCAGGTGTTTATAAAAACATGTGCACCCTGTAACCGTTTGTACGAACGTGTATGCCGCAGGAGGATTTTCAAATCCCTTAACTACAGGTGTCGGAAGACCATCAAACACGCGAATTCGATTCTTGGCAAATAATCGGATATGCACAAGGCTTACGATGAATGCCAATGTAGTAAGAACTGTAGCGAAAGGAGAAGAAGAAGGAGAAGAAAAAGAAGAAGAAGAAAAGGAAAAGGGGGGTGGGCGAAAAGACAGGAAGAGGGAGGGTTCAAGATTCGAGGCTGTGTGTATAGGTACATTATCTACACGTACATGCATACAGCATAGTCGCATAATTCAGAATCGACAAAGCGGCAGATTATGGAAATACAGTCCCAGGGCTGAGCGCTCTCTCTCTCTCTCTCTCTCTCTCTCTCTCTCTCTCTGTAGCATAAGGTACGCCAGGCAGAGCGGAGTTTCCATGGCAACAATTGTGACACTCCCACACTCCCGCAGCATCGACTCCCCCTGTTTCCACCTCTTTTCCCCGTAGCCTTACCTTCCTTCCGCGTATACCTCCCTTCGCATCTCGCAGCTCCTCTCGATGCCCTCGCCGCCCTGTCTACCTCATCTCTCTAACGACTTGTTGTTAATGTTGTATCAACTGAACCTTACAAACAACCTCTCCGATATTATAATGCAGGTGCCGGTATCACGTTGTACCCGGAGTTGTAAACGCGGCATCGAAATACCCTGCAACTCGTCGCTGTGCTTCGAGGATGCTCGTAACTCGCCTAATTGTTACACATTGTTATTACCGTTCCTCGCATGAGGGTGAAAAACCTGAGACGCGAGACACGCTTACTTAGCTGTACTTCCAAGAAGTCAATCGCGGTTTAAAGCAGTTTCACGACCATCATTTCCCCAGGAAATAGTCTCGACACGTTCGACTAACTTCAACGGTCTTCTTTCTCCAAACTCGAGCGACGCGGCGATGCGCGAGAAAGAGAAGCGATTTTGATCGAACGCCGCTTCAAGATATCACCAAAACAAAACTTACGTAAATCAAAATCAACGATTTATTCTCGACGAATAAATCGACCGGTACGACGCCTCTCAACATCTCTACCCCCTCTTCCTTCGGCTAATTCACAATCTCCTTCAATATCTTAATATTATTCCTTACCGAGCCGATCGCGAGCACCGAGCGATTGTCTGACCCGCACGGTCTGAGCTCACGCTAGGGGTCGAGGTCCGTCCGGGTCAGCCGGACGATGTCAAAAAATCTGATTCCGAGTCGGTACATTAAATCGGAGCCGAGTGATCCGCAGTCCGGAAATTGTATTAAATCGATTCGAAGCCGAAGAATAAAAATGAATGGCAACCACAGCCGCGGTAGCATGAGATTCCCACGTGCTCCATAGACAAAGTGAGTCGATTACGGTTAGTTTGTCAATTGCTTGGTCAATTTGTCATTCGATTCCGCGTCCGTCATGTTACAGTGTAGCTCGCTTCTTTTTATTTCCCTTCGGTCTTTCTTTCTTCCTTTTGTCTCTTTGTCGATAGGTATTTTCTTGAATTAGGAGACGAACTTTTGCTCATCGTTAGTAACAACGGACCGCGGATAACCGGCGTATAAATTTCGTCACGGTTTTTCGTTCAAAAGGCGAACAGTGACCCGTCCGCATTACAAAGATGCGCACGGCTGCGCTCGAACGATCAAGGAATTCTTACTTACACTTGCGACCTTACACATAGTTACGCAACGACAATTAATTACAAACGATACAAATCTCTCGTTTTGCTTCAACTATTTTCTGCCTCGGTTCCCGCAGCGCCGCGCACAGTATTACCGGACAATAATACCAGCTGCACAACACATCGGTCTAACTGAGATTGTAACGACGTATAAGGCGAAGAATTCTAACGAGGTATGAGGCGAAGAACAGGCCCGTATTCGAATGAAAGGCAATTCTCGCAATTGGAAATAAAGAAGAGAATAAGATTAATTATACGGAAAAGTTACAAAGACGCGCAATTTTACACCGTAAAATGAAAAAGGCAAAGATCTCGCGAAGAAACAAGAGGAAACTTTCCCGCACCACGCGTCTCCCTCTCTCTTGTTTAGTATTTCCTCTCGCTCTCTTTTTCTCTCTTCTTAAATTTCCCATCATTTCACCGGACACTGGCCCTCGCCCCATTGTTCTACGGTTTTATGTAGGCGGCGCCTGTTCCGTCTCCTCCTATTCGTGGGCCACGGCACCCACACACTGGCATCGTTCGCACCGTCGCACCGTACCAGTTGTGAAATAATCACCCCATCCGGACTCGACCGCGAGAATCCACGGCTCTCCTCCTGCACTCCTGGTACACCGAGGGCAAACTTGGTAAACAAAAAGCCGGATAAACGAGAGAAACGAAGGGACGAAAGAACCGGGAGACCGTCAAATCGAGCCGCAAGACGATTGTCTTTTTCGCGAATTTTTGACGATTTAGCAAAATACCCGAACAGCGAAGAGATACGTACGATAAAGAAATGTGCGGAGGTCGAGTTGAACATACAGGGAGGTTCTCTCGAAAGAGTAATGCGTGCGTACGTATACGACATTGTGTCAAGACTGGTTAAATAATAGTCGAAGGAGTGAGGATCGAGCGAGGATGAAGGGGAAGGAATCGGTGCAATAACGCTGGCCGATATTTTCGGTCTTTGAATTGTTATAGGGCGCGGGAGTCGGATAACACGGCCATTCGTCTTTGATAGAACAAAGTATACCGCGGTCCACTTCCATTCTGAATGCGAATCTGATGCAAATGTAAATCCGGGAATGGCAACAATAGGAAACGGTGGTATATGGTAATACTTTCTCCCGTAGGATATAATGTCCCCCATGAACGAGCCTCCTCCTCCTCCTGCTCCTCCTCCCTCCATTTTACTCGAGCAGCTTCGATTCCTGGCTGCTACCGCCGCCGCCGAGCAACTGGAATCGGGAAGAAGTAGGAGGAACAGGACGATACACAATGGTCCCTCTCCGCGGAGCCGGGCATGCCGTGGTATAGGTGAGCCATACAGCGACTCACCTTGATACATCGCCATTCAACCATTGTCCAGGACTCGATCTCTCCCGGACGAGAAAAGAGAAAAAATTCAATTCAGCTTTTAAATTATTTCGACTTGAAATGGGCGTCGCTCTGCCCATAGTCTGGCACCAGCTTCCATAATAATGCCAGTTCGCCGCTTCTATCCGGTAAGGTGGACGTCCCCCGTACAATCTTTTTATACCTAGTGTCAACTGTCTAATGCAAATTCCATTTCCGTGCCCTTCGCCTCGTTATCGCAGAGCTCAGGGCTAATGACTCGTCCGATAGTTTCGCTCTCGTCGTTATTTCGCATTTCCTCGATCACGGAACGCGATTGCTGAACGCTCAAATTCTTCGCGGGTACCTAACTGTACCAACGTAAAGCGGTCGTGAAATACGGAAAAGCGTCGCGGAGAACTCAAAGTAAGAAAAATGGGGCAAAGAGGGCGACAAGAAACTGCAAGCGAGGAAAGCTCGACAATCGCAAGAAATTACTCGTTCGCTAAGAACCGCCAAGTTATATACACGATTTAACAAGTGCCACTCGTTTGTAATCCCCGAAAAATTGGCAACCCTGAATCGCTGATTGTCGTCTGTAGCCGTCCCTTGGGGAGCCGTTAAAAGTCCGGAATGCGAAGAATTAGATCCGTAGTCGCGCTAACGAAGCAAAAATGAATTTTCATTGGCTCTAGATAAGAAAAAAAATAAATTTACGGTTGCACATAATATTTTTATTCCTTCAAATTTCAAACGCGATTTACCAGTATCTCCTCACTTTTCTTCTGCGAACTTTAAATTGCCAAAATAACTGCAAAGAGATAGCAAAAGGAGAAACAAGTCGATGGAAAGACGCGTTTTAATTATCCATGTTTTTTCTGAAACAGGCTCCTTTAGTCGTTTCATTGGTACGCCTGTACGCGACAGACGGCCCTACGGCTCCATTATGACATTATGCTCGAGGTATTGTCTACCACTGAATGCCTGAATGTTGGCTACATTGTCGCGGCACATTGAAGTCACTGTGCTGGGAACACTAAACGCGTTATCGGTCTGATAACGAGCGTCCCATTCTCTGGTAGATGCCGCCTCCGCGACGTTTCGAGATTCTCTCTCCTCTCCTCTCCTCTCCGCCTCTTTCCTAGGCTCTTCCCCGGTCTCATCGGGCTGAAGCGACTGTCGCAATAATTCAAGCGATAATTCCCCATTATTTTTGCCTTTCCGACTGAGGACTGTTTTGTCTCTTGTTTTTTGCTTCTTTGCCTTTTGGTTTTTTTGTTATCAGGCGTGTAGACGAATGAATTGAAATGAACATTAGCACAATAGGCACAATTTTGACGTATAAGTAACAAATCAACGATGAAACCGTAAACGGGCTCCGTTACTTCCGTTACACGAAAAGAAAGATTATTTTTCGCCAGTCTGAATTACAGATGTCCAGATAATCGATGACATTCATTTTTGGAGCACATATCGAACACCTCACACTCGTATGGCTTTGGCCATTGCGTGTAGGTTGAAATAGAAAATTAATAAAATTTCGAGTGAAAGAAGAGAAAGCTGTGCTGGCGAAGCACATACGTTTTCGAGTTTAAAGATGTGTTTTTAGGAGGCCGAAAGGACACAATATTACAGAGACAGAGAGAGAAAAAGCAAGAGAAAAGAATAGGGTGATGAAGGTGAGGGGGGGGAGAGAGACGGCGGATAGTGGAGATCCTTTTGTCCCGACATTTTGTCGGGCGACAATGTCTCGGCGATGAGAACAATGCTGTTACAACGAAGACATACCAATATAATTCTCTTTGCCTGTGTGCACGATATAACCGGGTAGAAAGATACCGGCAACGTACAAAGCTCGGTGCAAAAAGTCATGCGAGAATTGAAAATCGAAAAATAAGATAAGATACTTGAGAGAACGTGAGTTCGCAATTGACAAGCTGATCTCTCCAATTAACTGTTACCAGGCCAAACGAAAATACACGGAGGTGAAGAGAGAGGATGAAAAGAAAGTATACCGCTGGAGTTTTACCGTATTCAAATGTTGCAACATTTAACGATGAGACGGATTTTTTCTCACCTTACTTTTTTGAACTGGAAAGAAACGTAAGGATACGAACATTGTATTTTTTCGCACCTGATTTCTCGTCGTTTGATTTTTTCATCTCTTTATTCGTGCAGGTTTACACGGAGTAAAGAAGCTTCCCTGCACGCCTGCGATAGAAACTATGTATAATGGACACAGAGAAATGTTTATCGAATTGCTGTATGAAAAGGTACGTGTAAGTGCGAAGTACGAACAAGCCAAAAAATATACTCGCCACTGTACGATCAATGAATTGGTGAATAGTGAAACCCGACGTGAATATATTATTTCTAGCGGATGGCCTGTGTGCGGTGATGATAGAAAAACAGCCATCTTTGCCAGTGCTGTCTCAGCAAACATCTTTATTTAATCAATTAAACAAACGTTATAAATTATGCATCTCGAGGCGGACTGGAGTTTGTTCGATGGCTGTCAGTTCCCCGTCCCTTCCAAAGAGAGAGATGGAGAACGAGAGAAACAGTGTGCATGGACGGGTGTTTGTCGGTGTGTGCAAGAGGGGCGGAGGAGTAGCAGAAAGAAGCAGAAAGTGGCGGCGAAAGAAGAACTCGCGAGCGAGACAACAATTGACAAAAACTGACGACTAAGGCGAGCCTGCATTGTCGGGGGCTGAACGAAGACAGTAAACAGGCATTGTTGCCGAGGAAGTATTGTTAGCCCGATGTTCAATTCCTTTTACCCATCTCTCCTCGGCACCCCCAACCCTCTCGGTCCACAATTTATCATTCTCTATTTTCATAAGATGGCCGACAACTTTCGTAAACACATTTCGACGATGGTTTCAACCGACATACGCGCGCATATCTTGTTATATAGTCCTTTCCGTAAGGCATCGGATGTAAGCCATCTTTGATCCTCGGTACGTCGCGAAACTTCAACGTATAATTCAGACGAGCTGAAGTCATTTCTTTCGACGCGTCAGTCGTACTTTGTTGAAATGATCGAATCGAAGAATCAGTGTATGAGGGACGAACGAATTCGGAGGGGAAAAAGTCTGTATCGTGCAATCGCGCATTCGTTGCTGTACCAGCCAAATTATCGTGGCAAAAAAATCAGCTTCAGAATTCGAAAATTAAGACGTACATTTTGCATAACTAAAACGTGTTATATCCCCCCCGTTCTGTGCCTACGATCTATACATTAAATAGAGGACTGCAGCCAGCGGCAGAAAAGCGACGAATAGCCATTCGTTGTATCCGAACAATGGAGGAAACTGGGAAACCTCCTATGATGTATTATGGGAAAACGGAAGCGAAAGTTTTACCCCAGTTTCCCCCGTTTAATGCTATTTAGTGCCATTTAGTGTCGTTTAGTACGCTCCACTGATTCGAGTTTGGTATTTTATTTATTCGACAGCGATAACTCCATTGTGTGTCTTTCGCTCCGAATTTCGAGGGGGGGGCAAGGGGAGGGGGACATTCGTCATTATACGCCATGGACCCTGTCGACACAATCGGTACTCGAACCCATAACGTCTGTATAGTATGTGTATGTTTTTCGCACCACTTCATCCACGCGTTAACACAATTTTTGTTCATTTATCATTATTTTTTTTTCCTGCAATTTTGTCAATCGTGAAAATTCTCTCCGCACCTCTTCTCCGACTAGAGAATGTGAATCATTTGTTTAGTAATAATCAAACTCGTCAAAACAAGATGTTTTGTAGCTCAAAAAGAAGAAACCGAGAGCATCCTTTGCAAGCTTTTCATGAATTCACCAGACTTCTTGCCAACTCCTCGTGATCGAGTCGAGATGGCCAGCCAAAATTAAACCACACGCGTACCTCTGTATAATTATTATACGCATAATACGAACACTTTTACGGAAAACGAAACTTCGTTTTGAGTGGGCAATTGACGTGCGGTGCGGCGGGACTCGCGGGTTGGTAAACGATAATGCACGACAAGGCGGCTTAATTGGCACTTAAGGTAGACAAATTAAGAGAAGTCGGTTAGATACCCTTGCAGAACCCGGTGCTCGAGCGAAGGACGAGGCGAACCCCGCTGCCACGTTTTATCCTCATCGTCCTTGCAAGCTTTTATGCAGCAAACTAGCCAACGCAGCGCAGCCAATGCCGTTAGGTATAAGAATTTAACCGGGGGTTCGCGAAAAGTATGATATTATCAACTGGTTTACCATTTGCCGAAGGACTGTGAAGATCTGTGAGATGATTCTTTCAAACGTAATTGAGATGCATGGAAACACAGGGTAATGGTGAACGGGATGTCATATCGCAATACCAATGTTCCTTCAGTAATACATTTACCATGTGACAGAAACAGAAGTTCCTACTCTACTTGACATTCTTTTGTAAAAACCGAGAGGAAAAAAAAATCGGGACCCTTACGGAACTGTGGATTAAATTTCACGTATTGTTAGTAATTCTGACTCCGACTTGATTCTATGCATCAGCGGCACCCTGTGACGCGTGATAGAGCAAAGACTGAATCTTCAAGGTACGGCTAAATATAGCGTGGAATTTCTCCTATGGTGGATGGACGAAAGTTTCGCCTTACAAGTGTTGAACGACTGCTTTGAACCGAGGAGGCGCTTATTACACTGCGGTATAATTGAGGAGCCCCCGTAGAAGCGGGAGAGTCAGGCACGGGCGAGAAGAGCATAAAGCGCAATGTAAGGCAAAAGCCAAGAGTCTCGGCAGAGCCAATGCCATCTTGGATTTCCAACCCCCCCAGAAGGTGGGAGACTCGGAGAAGAGATAGGTAGCTCTACCTACCCGGCCACGCTTTCTGCGTGCAGCCGCTTATAACTTTCCGCCACGCTGGCCATCATCCCGCTGGATTCCCAGTTTCCACCGAGTTGCCCGCTAAAGGGCGGCCCACTCTTCCAAATAATGCTCGCACCAAGCGGTCCGTCTCCGGCGAACTGGACCGAAATCTTGCTTTAGTATCGAATCTGTTTTACGCGGTTATTTTACGAGCTCTTTCTGACCGTCTCGTCCTCTTCTTTTCCCTCCGAATCAGCTCCGAGCATCATTGGAACGCATCGCGTTTTTGTCTGTGAAGCGCGACGCTGGGATCACGCCGATCTAATTCTAGCTTCTGACGATGCGCATTCGAACCCGCGAGCATATCTAACTACCGTGCAATTCCAATTCTTGCATAGTTATAATATGTCTTCATCGATTCGAAATGGACGGAAAAAGAAAGGAGAAAAGGGATGAGCTGATCATACCGAGGCTTAAAAACTGGTTAATATGGAGGGTTGAAAGAAGAAGGCAGCAACAATGGAATATCGATTATCGTTGGCTGCACTGTCACGACTACAGTGTTGTAAATTGCTACCCGTGATTCACAATCAGTGATCGGAGTATCGTTCAGCTGTTCCGTGCAATGCGTGTACCTACACCGCCATCGCAATCGGGGTGCCCGTGTATTCCTTATAGCTACCCTACGCCCTGCATCTAGCCACTTTGGGATCGTTTTAATGACTCGGTGACGCACGTAGGCACTCCCGCACACTCGGCGATTGAAACCCCTTGCCGAGCTCTTTCAACCCTTTCCAACCTTATCTGAGAAAATAAAGAAACCGCTCTCGAACCGGGAACGAAAAAGTATTATGGGTACAACCACCGAGTCGGGCGCACGTGGCGCCGAGTGACTTTTGACTCCTCGTAATATACCCCCGCAGGCACGGAGGAACGAACACGTTATACGTATATTAAGTTCTAACCTACGAGCATGTGCACTTATATCGTAGGCATATTGTGCAAAGTAACCCCGTTTCCGAATTACCTATTCCCGTGTGTACAAGAGAGAAGGAGCAAGGGGAAAGGGAAAAGCAGTCGGCGGGGTCCCGGTTGTTTAACGTTCCGTGTCGCGATCGCTTCGAGGGTGAATCGTTTCTCTGTGAGGGGGTGGAAATGGGGGCGTGGCACCCTGAGATGTTGGCAAATTGTTTCACAAGCGATCGCGTAACACACTAACGAGTCGCGAGTACGATCCTTACACTGCGAACCTGAACCCCCTTACAGGACAAAGTCGAGTGGCTATACAAGCCTCAGAAGCAGCGAAGCGTGTGTTCGTGACATATGTACACCGATGCACGTTTTTATACGCGAAAGTTGAAAAGTCTCTATGCATAACGATATGAGTATGACAAATTGGATACCTAGACCTTAAAGTTGTAGGTGTGTATACGAATTTCCTGTATCATTTACAGGCATTACTACAGCGATACCGGTCCAAGAGGAAAATCCATGACACGTATGTCTATTACGGGCGCATGCAGGTAGCGAATTGTCGAGATCGTCTTATTCATATCTCGGAGCGAATTAAAAAAAACGAGGGGGGGGGGGGGGAATTGAAATACTCATCACCAGACACGGGGAAACGTGTAAAATTGAATAAACCAATGTAAAAGGGCGTAAAGTCGCATCTGGCGTACTACTGGTGACGCGTGTGTATAAATAAGAGGCAAAATAAAATTGTTGTAAAGATGGGTACGGCGCCCGGGTGAAGCACAAGCGTCGTGGGTATCGAGGGTACAATAAATGTTTGCACTTTGCAGCGGCAACAGCGGTAGTAGTAGTAACAGGAGGTAGAGCTGCAGAGCTCGAAGCTACCGGATGCAGCGTGGCATCTAGCAGGGCCAGTGTTTGCTCAGGCCTGGATCGCAAATAGGACCCGACAATACGAAACTGCCTACATCCACACCGACGCGGGATGTATAAATATGTATTCCATACGCAGAGAGACCCGGAGAGGCCGGCGCCTCGGTGTGCCTCTTTCGAACGTCAGGATAGACACGTCCGCAGTGCACCGAGGTCCACACACGAATAAACGTAACTGTAAAGTGTAAGCCCCGCTACGGGCTCTACGCTGGATATACACAATACTCACGAACGTATGCCTCATTCTTTCATTTCTATAGGTGTCACTAGCAGACCTGCCAGTCCAAGACCGCGTGGACACTTGGTATGCACCGAACGTACGTAACCTGCGTTCGCATGCTCCGACGTAGTTATGGACCGCGCGCGGAGTGCGGAGTGCGTCATTTCGATCTAGCGGTGATTATGCCGCATCCACCGGACCACTGACCAGTAAACTCAGCAAAGCAAGGTTGACAATTGCGGATGAGAACCGACGCAGAGTTCTTCACAATATCTAGCAAGTTTCTTTCGATCCTTGCGTTTTCAGTTGGATCGTTTGTGTCAAGCTGCGGTTACGGCACAAACGTGCCCAGGTGTTGTTGCCCTCTCCGTTCAAGAAACTAGGTGCACGTATCCGATAGAAGAGGCACAATTATATGGAAAGGTAGAACTTTGTTGCACCAAACGACGCGGTAGACAGAGTATATAATAGCGGTACCTGCGTTTACATTTTCCTCGCGTTACATGCATACGGATAATTAAGCACAAACGAACGCCAAGCCAGTTGTGTCAATCGTATTGTTGAACGCGGAGTGCGTTCATTATTAATTGAAAATAAACACAATGATCGGAAGACAGGCGACGTATCTTACATAGCCTGCCTGCATGTAATCCGTACGAATGTATGTACGAATGTACGGATCGACTAAGGCCACCTTAACAGCGTTTAGACATGTCACGCGCCATATGTCGCAATGTCGACAGCCGACTTGGTAGCGCACTGTAATAATTGTTTCAAAACTGAATATACGTGTGCGGTAATGATAAACGGAAATCGACGTCCTAGCGTGTCGCCAAAACTTATGTTTACACGGACAAAGGCTCACCCGATGGGGAACCAAGATAAACTGATTTCAGCAAATGGAGTGGATTATTATCTCCGTTTTCAAAACTTTTTCTTTCACGGTTACACCGTGAAACGCGCCATTTTTGCTGACGGCTAACGACTATTACCGATGCGAATCTAAAAGTAAGAAGCGTGCCGTGAATAAAAGGCAAGGTTGAAGCGTGGCCTTTATTCCGCGTAGACAACCGCCGCAAGCATACGAAATTCCGACGCGGTGCGAAAGGTATTCAAATTTGTGGTCATAAGTGGCTTGAATGTGAACTGCAGAAGCGAGGATCAGACGCGTTCCTCGCACGCGCGCATCTCTAAACTACACGGTCAATGGGCGCGCATGTATAAGCATGCCTGCTGGATAAACGTATGCGCAAGCATGATGTATCTTAGGAATATGCAGTATACAACAAGGAAAGGCAAGGCAACGATCGACGCGCCATTCAAATGAATCAATCTTTGCGAATACTTAATCCTCTGGGCCCTCTTCTTAAATATTCATCAACAAGAGACAGCGTGTCTCCTTTTACGACGGGGATCCTGATCAGAAATTACAATATTTTCTTCATAATTGTTCCGCCGTTCCTTCGATCGGGTCGTATGTGGTTCACTGTGCTACGCCTACCTGCAAATGGTTACCTACCTGTAAAAGTATAAGTAGTAGAATCCAACTTTTACTTGTATTTTCAGCATATCGATAGTAATTCGAGTAATTGTTTTGTTGCCGGCGACAAAACGTTTGGCGTGTTGAATACGAAATGGAAATATGTATGGAAACTGCTGGGAGATCAAGAATCCTCGAAACTTGATCTATGAAAATTCGACTACTGATACTATAACGAAAATAGTTCTAGCTCGAACAAACATCGAAAGAACAATAGCAAGAAATGAAGAATAATCTTGTTTCCAAGCATGAAGAGCAATTCTCGATGGGGGCAATATTTTAAAAAAGGGTTTCTTCCTGGAGCGCGAAGGAGGTGGTACGCATGCGGCGCAGCGGTTTCGATAACGCATAGATCATCGGCGATCGTTGGATCGGATGAAAGTGCGTGTACCTCGACGTGCGAGGATCCCAGCAGCCCTTAAATAGATCGTAATTCGAGTATCGGCTATAAATCTGGGTCATAAAGATGTCCGTACTCTTGTACTAAACGGGGTGAAAATGGGCCCGGAAATGTCCTCGAGAAGGGCCTCAGGACGTTGGATAGAATTGGAGCGCGCGGGCCTTACGCCTCGAGAAGTGATCTACATACCATTGTGCGGTGAGATTTATAGCGGTTGAAGGGCCAAAAAGTTGCTTCCGACTGTAGCCACCAACGTTTTCGAGGATGAGATCTTTATCGGTAGAGTAAGTATACCTTTTCCCGACGTTTGCACTCTGCTGCAGGTACCAAGGGCAAGAGACTCGAAGAAATGGTTATAAACATCAGGGGTTAATCGTTACGCAACGGAGAAGTTGGCGGAAATTCGAAGCACAAATGCCATCGTTTCCACGCGTCAATTGTATTTGACTCAGAGGTTTAGAAAATCCACGTTCAAAAATACAGCCGTAATCTTTTTGTTGAGAAAAGTACAGGTAGATTTTACTCTCACATACCCCGGGGTTATTATATTGCTGGATAAAAGCGGCGTATATATAAATATTTTTAATCGGAAGGGGAAAAACAAGTCAAAGAAGAGAAAAATGAGAGCACTCCCCGGTGAAAAAATTGAAGGAATAAAAAAAAAAGTACGGTGCAGTGTTTAGACGTAGGTAACCTATATATACCTACATATATACCTGTGTATATAGGGAAAGTATTTGGCGTGCGAAGAAAGGCTTTCTTTTCTTTTCTTCCTCGCGGGGCGAGTACGGGATGGAAAAATGTGGGATAAAAAAAAAGAGGCCAGGATAAAAAAAAAAAAAAACACGTAAAAGCTTCGGAGCTCCGGAGTCGAGAAGAGAGAGACGAAGACGAAGGAAAAACGAGAGGGGGAGAGAGATGGAATTATACACGGGGAGGGGTGGCGGCCGACAATGCCGCATTTAAATTAAATTTAAAGTGTCATCCCCTGGGCGCGCATTGTTGAGCATCGTGACGTTAGTCCGCCGCTCGGCAAAACCCGCCCCAGAAAACCCTGGGGGAAGAAAACCGACCGTATCAAGTTCTGACGGCTCTGATCCGTGCGCGAAAGAAAATTAAAACTGGCCAAGCCAAAAGGACAGCAAAGAGGGAAGGGGGAAAGGAAATTTACCCTCGAATATCCTTCCCGGATTGGGACCCCATATTCCCCAGATAAGTCTCCTTCAAGGTGAATATTACCCCAGAGATGGGGAAAAGAAGACAAAGTTCAAAATTGACGTATCAAAAGAATTCATAAAAACTATAAGGCACGTTCCGTCAAAAAGCTGTACAAGCATAATCCGACCGCATCGAATGACGACGAGATGAACCGTCGCTGCGCGATACGGAATTCAAGGAGGATTTACCGTGTCGGGGAGTGATCGCGTATTAATATCCGTCGGTACATCAGAAACGATAGTAAGTCATACTTATCGAAAAAGTTTATGAAAGATGAAACGTCCGTATTGTCAAGGCGAACGACTTTTGTTCGGAACAATTTTTCATTGCACAACTTTACAAAGCTCGAAGAAATATATTACGGCTATAATAATTTCACTCTCTCACTTGAGGAAAGGAAAGTTTTATCGATATCCCGATGCTTGTAGCTCCACAACGAAAGCTTATACATTGTATAACTCCCTCGAAACGATTATATTATACATATACATTCTACCAATCTTTTCAGTCCTTGAGTACAAGTATTTGCAACGGAGGGAATTCCCCGATGTATCATCTCCTCGTGCGTGGCGTCGAGCTCGTTACCTAAACTCTAGATACTCGCGGTCTCTCTCTTTCTCTCTCTCTCTCTCTCTCTCTATCTCTTTCTCTCGATATTAAGAGTCGTGAATAAGCCCGGTTATAAAGATTTCTGTAAATATATACGAGGCACAAAAGAACCGGGTAAGCAAAAGTCTAGACCGATTCTATTCACATGAGAGTATCTATCCTCTCCTTATACACGCTAAAGTAATAGATCACAATGCGAGGGGTATAATTTATCACCACTTATAACAAGGAGCCGCAAGTTTCTGCATATTTCAACCCCTCCCTTCCCTCCATCTCTCCCACTCACCCGTTCGCGAGGGTGGTTCAGGATGAGCTGCTATATACGCGTCGTAGTCCTGCAGCGGGAATGGGAGCGTGGAAGACAGGCGAGTCGAGCGAGGCAGGCAAGCAGGCAGACGTTATTTATTCGTCGCCATTATGTCACAAGGCACGCGGAATATTGTTCAAGACATCGCGCATACATTAGGCGAACCTTTTATTACACCGCAACCACTTATTTGTTAACATAATAAAGCATGTTACGACAAGGACGACAAGGACGAGATGAGAGCGAAGAGAGAAGCGAGGTCGCGGGGAACTCGGGCCGGCTAAAACGCGTACCGCGACCATTTCTCGGGGGAAATGGGAAATGGGAAACGGAAAACGAGAGAAAGACCGACCGAGGCCTTTTCCGTCAGCTTTTAGTCACGCCGGATGCCGATACGAATATCATTTGTATTACCGACTTCCGGAGCGAGAAAAGTTCGTGCGCTGCTCGTAAAGCGTGTGACGCTTCACCCCCTCCTAATGAGCGAAAATTAAAGAACAGAAAAGATACGATGGAAAAAAGAGAAGGAAAAATTGGCGAACGGACGAGATTACTTGGATTTCCTCATTCTGAACCCGGGAACGAACGGGCGAAGGTATAATGGATACGGTACAAGGTACCCAGGTCTAGGTATATAACGCGTGGCGTCATTTATACCTGCACATCACGGATGTTTCCGCAAGAGCCGCGAGTGGCCCCCTAAATTCTGGAGGACAAAGTGATCCCCCAACAGTGGAATGGACTGGTGCAGATGCACGGTGAATATATCCCCTAATTGCGCGAAGGATCGATCTATCGATTTGTATCGATACTCGGCCCGGCTTCGCTAACCAAGCACAAAGCGTTGGGCTAATGACAACCAGAGACAAGGGGTCGGATTTGAAACCCCATCTGCTTTTAGTACCGAATCTTCCCATGGACTGATACTTGACTCGAGCATCGCAACTATTGATTAACTTCTGACACTAATCGATTCGCATTCACACCGAATATTTTTCTCACCGCTCCACCCTTCTCGCATAACGCTTATGCTTTTTACTTCAATTTCTCGTTCACGTCAATTTTTTTCTCCCAAATACCTCCGCACGAGGGGAAATGTTCACCTCGGACAAAAAATGTTTCAAAAATATGCGAATTTAATCAAAATCTGTTTTCTATCGCAACTGTCAATTACAGTGATACTTGCAATTTTTTTTACACAGGCATGTATGTACCTGTAGTGTTAGCTCCGTTCCGTAGTGTTGCATTGCTTTACTAAAAAAAAAAAAATTGCTGCTCCTTCGTTTAACCTAGTAGATGGTATTTTGAAAGTGCAGCACACGGGGATGAACAGGGTATCGTTTTCCGATGCATGGGGGTCCAAGGTGTCGAGGGGCTTCCAAGCGCCATGTACCAGCGTGACTCCAACTTTTCACACCGTATCCACGTGACCATATTTTCTATTAGGGATGTTTTGCGCCGATAGTTTCCACCGGTTAGCCCTAGCAGCTGTTTTCTTGTTTACGAAAATAACACCGCGGTACCAGCTTTTCGATTTGTCTTATACGCGAAATTCGCTTAGCCACTCGCTGTCGAAAATTCAGCGGATTTCACGAAACTCGGTTACGTAGTAGAACAGCTGAGCTGTTCAAACACTTCGCAACTTCATTGACACCGCAGACGACAATTATTGCGAATATTCATTGACGTTCGAAACGCGGTTAAACTTACGGAAGAGGTAAAATACGTAAAATTTTTACCACGTTCGTACACGAAGTTTTATCTTTGCAAGTTACACTGCTGACAGCTGTTAATATTTGCAGCATTAGTACGGACTCGTGTTAACACAAACGTACGTTTTCGAATATCCTATTTTGCTCGATTAAATGGTCGGCATAATGAACTTGAGCACAGTGTTGTGAGAAAAACACATCATTCATGTCAACGCTGGTCGTTTCGAAAGTGTTTCAAAAAAGAATTCTATCTTTAGCAAATCTAACGAATTTCGCACAGTTACCATTGCTTCGCCAGCTGATCTGCTGCAAAGTCTTCTATGAAATATCATGTACCGCCTTCGGTAAACTCAAGGAATTTGCGCATCTTTAAGCCTTTCAAGAATAACTGCAAATACCGCGATAATAATTTTCGAGTGTATCGCCTTATTCCTGAGATGCTGCGGTGCTTGTGAATTATGCAACAGAGACGAAAAGGGTATACGTATAATGGGTGGCTACGTTATTATCGTCGTTATGCGATAAAGGTTATGTACGTAGACGTTGAGATTTCGTACAAATGAAATTCAATGTGTGTATATAAATACCTGCGACTAAACAGCGTATTATTATATTTATTATTTATATAACGCGGTGGCTATTGGCAATATCGTATTTCTAAAGGCTTCCCGTTTAATTAGTACGGGAACAGAGCTAAAAGACGTATAATATCCGAAAGCAAATACACGCGTAAAGATGAACAATTAATTGCGTAATGATCAGTGAATAAGGGCGAAGGTGCGTATATAATATACGCCCAGAGAGATGCCCACGTAACTCGGAAGATCGAATTGGGATCGAGTTTCGAGCGGAAATATGGGCATTGAATGGACAATGATACCGATGCACGACAAAGCTCGAACATTTCTTTGGGGTTCGGTTATAGCTGATATGGTCAGTTCCCCGAGTTGCGTTACGTTGCGTCAATGGCTCAGCAATTGCACGGCTGTCGCGGATAACGTGCCGTGGACAAACGACGCCGCTCCGTCCATTCATCACCGTCTATTTTCACCTCTGAACCGTTTTTGTCCTCCGTCTCATCTCAGGCTCATTCATGATCCGATATACATCCATCCGTACCTGTATAAACCGAAGTGCGTGAGTCTCCGACACCCGAATCACGCGTTCGTACTTAACGTGACGCGCATTACCCGGTAGCCGCGTATTTTACGATCATCCTCGCGATAAATTCACTAGAATTACGTCGGATGGGGGGAAGAAGTTGATTAATTAATTAATCGAATAATTCGAGGAAGTGGAAGAAACGTGAACGATGCAAACTACCGGATTGTAAAAGATATTGGATCTGTACAACAACGAATCGTCGACTTCTTGCTCCGCACAGCGAATCATCGTCGCGGGGTAGCAGCGAAGAAGAAAATAAATGGAACAAGCATAATCCGTGAAACGCATAAAATTTTGTCACACCGCGTTGCTTCTCGTTTTTTCGACCTCGGGATCCCCACATTTTTTGCTACTTCCCCGTCGGACACCAGATCGAAAACATCAGGCCCACAAAAAGGGCCATGAATTTAAAATTATCTGTTGCCGCGCGTCTAGCGTCTCGAGCAAGTGCAGCAGCCAGCGGAAGGAAAGCGCTTGGAGCGATTCGCCCTGTAGCCGTTCGACGTCAAATTCCATGAAATCGAATTGAAAATGATCGATACGCTTCCCATCGAATCTATAGAGAGAATCGGGTCTCGGTACGGGTGGATGAAAAAGCTACCTGGTCTTACCTGCCTTCATATATGATCCGCTGCAGTTCGCCGCAGGGTTTTAAAACCTGTCAACCGTCGACCGAAACTATACATATCCGTATACATTATACACACGTGCGTTTAGGTAGGTATCCGTACACGCGCACACCAACCGAACAAATTGAACGTGTCCCCACGATTTTTAATAAATCGATTTACTCACGCACTCCGCGCTTCCCCTCGGACAATGCGCCGACAAATCGAACGGCAAAGCGGTTTAAAAAATGGTTAACCGAAAGAAAATAAAGATCCTATGGGTAATCGATGAGAAAAATGTGGAGAAATAAAAAACAGAATTTGCAATACCTCGGTCGCGTAACATACGTCGGGTTGGTATAGTTGCGCAGTTTCCGAAGAACCCGCTCCTCTCGATCTATGGTAAACTGTACCCTTCGAATACGATTTACAGAGATTACACGTTTCCTTCGTAACGTGGAGCCTGCAAACGAAATACCAAACATCGCTAATTCAACACCTTCGGCTGCCGTATTTCTTCGATTATATCAGGTACCTACGCGACACAAGTGGAATTGAGAAACGACGATCGAAGCGATTCGGGGCCACCCGTTAAATCGCGAGGCACAAACCATATGGGGGCCATACATATAGGTGCAGAATGTACCATCACCATACGCGAGTGTATAACAAGCCGGTGACTTTATATTATGTATATCATTGTTTGTTCAGCCGTTGTCTGCAGGCTGACGAAGACGACAAAGGAAGCTTCCCGATGCATTTATACAGTAGTTATAACTACAGGTATATTATAGATGCGTTTATACCGCAACAGAGTGTATATAATACACAACAAGGAATTGTCGGAGAAAAGTTGGAGCCACCACCAATATAAATAAGAGGTTAAACTTGCAGCGACGAGGGCAGCACGCGCACGCTCCGAGTGATGTTATATTATATCGTGCCCCATAATGCACGGTGGAGACATTAAGGTGGAGTAATCCACGCTACAATGAGTCTCGATAATGAAGCTACAAGTAGACGAGCTACGTCCAAGAAACCATTTTGAATTCCTGAATAAATTACTGACGAATAAAAACAACCACTAGGTGCTGAGACTCTACCGAGTCTATTGGTGAATATCGCAAATAGTTTCATACGTCGGTACAGATGTTTTCTATTTCTTGAGACAAGAAAAAGAAATTCAATTATTACTTGCAACGGCCATATGGGATTTCGTTGTATTTGTTTGTTCTTTTTTTTTTTTTTTTTTAAATGTAGACGGCAAAGGCAATACTCTACATGAATTTCCCCAATTTATTACATTGGAGTTCGCAATGAAGAAAGGTTCGGAAAATTCACTTTGTCGCGGCCTCTCCCTTGACCCTGTAACATGTGTACCGAAGCTTTTCACGTCCCACCAACCGAACCGCGTTTTTGCCGCGTGGGCATCGATTTCGATGAAATTCCAATGTATGGCGAAGCTTGTCTCGACTTGTGCACGACCACGTACAAGTAGTTCCTGATCTACAGAGGGTTTGATCTTGAGAAAAGAAATTTTGATATAAGAAAAAGTCGACCAACTGAGCAGAAAAAAAAAATCATATGATTACGAGGAAATTTCAACTGCCCACGTTTTCAAGGATGTTGGTTGGCACAAAAAAATTTTGCCTTTTCCGACGATGTATCGATAAATTTGTAACGTCGAGAAGGCGATTGCCTCTAATTTCATCGAATCACTTGCAAAACATTACGGCTGTACAATAGGGATAAAGCTGAAATACATGAATAACTTTACGGTCTCGTGATCGCTTGCCAATGGACAAAAAAAATGTCTCATTGCCAGATAATGAGAATTTCTTGCTCGTTTAGCTCGACAATCCTTCGTATACACCGGCAGCTTTCGCATATACCAGATAGGTACTTTACGGAGTTTCACAAGGCTCGATAATAGAAGGAACGAACGAAAGAAGCGGGTCGACCGATTGAGGTAAGAATTTTCGATATGCACACATCGTGCAGAGGCGTGTTACAGGTACAGCTAGAATGAAGTAACGACTGCCGCAGTACCCTGCATTTATTTCAGTAATATCGGCATACGTATACAGAGTATGCCTGAGTATGGGTATGGGTATGGGTATACACCGCAAGCTGTACATATTATAAGGCTCCTTTTCTCGCGCTCCTCATTTGGTGTCTGTCATTGAATGAACGTTCATTATGGTGCCTCCCGGACTAACAATCAGGTTCATTTTGTCTCTCTGGCTTGGTTGACAATGGATACCACACTCAGTCGCTCCGCGCGCGTCTCTTGCCGGGGCACCGCCATCTTGACTTCACCGCGATGTTCTTTTGTGGTCTTATAAAGCAGCCCAAGAAGAAAAAGATGGGGGCACGGTACGGTGCACCTCCTTCTCCTCCACCCCTTCTGCTCCTCATCTTTCCCGCTCCCTCCTTCCTCTCGAACTTATACCATGCAGCTCTTTCTCTTCTTCGTCCAAACGAAAAGGACAGGCCGGAGACAAGCATGATGAAGACGAAGAAGAAGAAAGAACCAGAAGAAGAGGAAGATGTACCGAAGAGCTACCGTACAATTCACCCTCTTGCGCATTTGTAATATGTCATTCTCTGTACTCTGGTTCACATATTTTTTTTATTCTCACTTTTTATCAATCGATCGTATAATCAATTACGTTACAATATTTATCGAATACGACGTTGAAATTATAAACTTAGTATTAAAGAAAAAAAATTTTCTCTTGTCATCGCGTTTTTCTTCTTTTTTTTTTATTCTTTTCAGCGAAACAATTTCTACTTGCAAGTTAGCAATGAATTTAATGTATGAAAGTCGAAAATGAGCTTGGAAAAGTGTACCCAGAATTGCCCTTAGTTGAGTGAAGAACGCGTTGGGCGGTCTTGTGTTTTGTTATTTATTTACTTTTTTCTTCCTTTTCCATCTATTTTCACTTTGTCCATACTCTTTTTTTCTTATTCACGGTTAAGCAGGCAGCCAATCAGAATCCTCGAAGAAACAGGCTGGCATCATGTCGCGTCGCGGGAGAGTCGAGAGACGAGAGACGGAGTAAAAAATAAAGAATTACATTTCTATAAGCCTCAAGTCGCTCGCTCGCTTTCGGTTCGTTCGTTCGTTCGTATTGAACACACACACACACACTACACTACAATAATCGACGATGTATAACGTGTACTGCAGGGTATAAACATGATGTCATTCGCGTATATAGTCGAGTGCATTTTATAACACCAGAAAAATTTTTCACCGTCCAAGTATTTTTATACGCATACCTTACGTTACACGTGTAACAGGTCCGAACGTAGTATGTTATGTACCACGAAGGGATGGAAAGCAAAGTTTGAAACCACCGTGTCTACCCGAAAGTCTCGTTATACTTTATACGAATTAATTGCAATTAGCGCAACGAACTCGGTAGGTACCTATTTACACGCCATATTCATACCTACACGCGTATATAATAATATACGTCAGGTCACGTGACGTCGATGTCAAATAATTACATTTTACACCGCGCAACAAGCGCACTTACTCGTGATTCGGTGTAAGCCGTTACACGCGGTGTACATGAAGACTTGTACCACAGAAATTGAGAAAAACAATTAGCAATTGCTTGGCGTAAAATGATAATTGAAAGCAAAGTACAGTTGAGAACGATCAAGTGACGCTCGGAAATGTAAAAACTGCAATGTATATAACGTTTTCGAATTGAAGAATTTTTTTCGTCGAATTCAATTACCTTTATATGGCTCGGTAATAAATAATAAAAATGAACTTGTACCGAAAGTAAAATTTAAATTTACAACGCGATACCGTTTGATCCTACAAGGGGATTGCAGTTGACCATTCGAAACCATAGCATTTTTCGAGGGTTAGAAGTGAATACTGGGATAGATTGACAAAGAGGACTGTATAATGGGTGCGACAGGCAGATGTAGTTTTGGCGATGGCAAAGCCTACGACAAACGTAGGAAAATAGATATACCTCATACCTAGTCGCCTCATCGCACGGTTACCGGCTATGGGTAGGTAGACGCATATACGTATACATTATATTACATTATACACTGACATATTTTTGCCAAACGATTGCACAATGCAGCAGAAGAAAAGAAACGGACACATACGGAGTGTGTGTATGTATATATTGTGCCAGCGGTCAATTTGTTCAATGGACAATGCGATAACTTTTCGACAGTGCAGTATTTTGTTGGCACTATAGCCGCTGTACGGACGTAAATCAATTCGTCCAGATGTTGGGTATATTCTCCCTGAAGTGAGCTAAGAACCCTGCAACCGCTTCTACGCTCTCGATGCGAAGAAATTTTCGAAATGTATAATGTAAGGCATAATCAAAAGTCGAAGAGCTCTGTTGCAGTCTCTGATGTTGGACACGCTGCATGGGGAGAAGTAAACGTGGATCTTACGGTATGAAGTTGGTCGGTTTTCGATACTAGCGTTACCGATGTTTGTGAAAGGATAATCGGAGCGTCGTTACAATCCGTATATTTTTAATATTTTATCAATTTGCTCGGAAGCTTTATTTTAACAATCGTCGGGTTATCGCCATCGTTTCATCGATCAGTTTTGTGCTCGATACAATAAGGCGCAATAATAGAAGGACTGCTATTTATTTTTACCCAACAAGGCAGAGGAAATTGTGATTATTATTCGTTTAATTAACCCTGATTGTGTCGCGTTAAACAATGAACTTCAATTAATATAACGAACCAATTACACTCCACAGAGAAATACACGTGTATATTAATGTCTTTCGGTAGGTATACGCACTGTACATTATACAATACATTATACAATATTGTACATACCCCTGTTCGAGTCAGGTTAACGATTCGTATAAACGGGATATCTCACGTTGAATTTGCTTCAACAATAAGCTCTCGGCAACTGAAATTCCAAGAATTAATCCAGCAAACCGACGTCTTTCCAAACATCTCAACTACGTGAAAACAAGTGGAAAAGAAGAAGAAAAAGAGACGCAATAATTGTCTAACTGTAAACGCGACTTGAAGATCGATTAGTTTAATAAACTCAACATTCCGAGCTTCGATTGTTATTCGTATATTCCGCCACCAAGCTGCAGCACGAACCAACCTACACTGCATTCTTTCCTCTGCAGATAACAAGCTGCCAGTCATGCATTACCGGCTGAGATGCGTCAGGTCTGGTAAAAAGGACATCTGCACTTGATGTGAAAAGCGACGTCGGTACGAACGCATACGAGACAACAAGAGAGATAGTCGAATTACCTGCACAAACTGAGGTTTGAACTTGACGAATCTAATACGAAGATAAAAACAATTTTGGCGGAAGGAATGAATTATAATTCGTTTCTGAAACCCAATGACTAAATTGATCTCTGCTGCAGGTCGACTTCCGAGTCAGTAAAAACAAATCCTACAGATTTGTGAGTCGGTACTCGAAAATTTCAAACTCGCAAGACGGTCGGTAAGTTCTCCGCTTGTTACCTACGAGTTTCGCTCATCGGATAAACGAAAATCAAATAGGTAAAGAGGATCGGACGAAGCGGTGGAGCGAAGGAGGGAATAACCGAGTGTCGTCGGCGGGGCGGCACCGTTCAAAGTTTTGAAAGGCTGAAAAGAGATCGCCGGACAATGGGGACAGAAACGGGATTTAAGGATTCCGATATCCCCGATCCGATGGCGCCTGTCCGGCACAGAGTAGTGGATCTGAATTGGATCGCATTAGCCACAAAGGCACAAAGGGGAACGACGCTGCTGCCTTTCCTTCGCAACGCCGTTGCGCGTGCAACAAGGGGGATAGAGAGAGCGGATGGCTTTGAGTGGCTCGAAATGGGATTTGTATCTCCTCGGCTCTTATATGCACGTACGAGATATATACACCCATCCTGGATGAGATACACGTGTATAATGGTACGCCAAAGGATTTATCGCTTGCACAATGCGCGTTGAACAAACATCACTCTGTGTCGTATCAAACGGAGAGGATTAAGCTTTGAAGATTATTAATAACCGGCTACCCGACGCTGCGTCACGAGACGAAAAACAAGAAAAAGTTAGTTGAGACGGAAAAAAGATATGAAGAAAAAGAATGAAGAAAAAAAAACGTACCTACCAAGCAATCCCGACCGTGAGTGGAATTTTGTGTGGAGCAAATTGATCGCTGGTAATTGTGATTATTGAATTAAGACATTCTGTTCCTTTTTTTTTACCATCTCTCTCTGTCTGCCTACGAAGATGCGAGAGAGATGAAACTCCTCGCATATATATATATATATACCATCCTTGAACATAGAATCCGCACGAGGTTATTATAAAGCGCGTCGGAGCAGATACTTTTTATTAAATCCCACAGGCTATAATCGTAACTTCAGATTCCGGCAGAAGGTGGTATAATAGAACCAAAGAATAGATTTTGTGCCAACGATTTTTGGCTTATACGTGATAAAACCAAAAATTTATTGACATCAAATTTTATGCGCCGTGATAATTGTTTGAAGCTAAATTTTTCATCTTCCAATCGAACCGCTTTGAGCCGAATTTCCTTTTGGTGAATAAATCAATCAAATAACACCACGATTCGCTCGCATTCACTACCGTATTTGGCGTTAAGGTAATTAACATCTGTCTTCCGTTACATAATTATTTTACACCATTCAAATAATAGTGAAAATGGGAGCATAAGTACAATATCCAAGCTTAAATTATAAAGCAGAAATTCCGGCGTCCCCTGCAAGGTCGGTGTTATATAATTTAAAACAATTCCATCCCGGGGGAAAGAAAGTTGAGGGTATAAGATAAAGTCATTTTCACTCTTGATCTTCTCTTCTTTCATTCATTCTTTTCAACATTTCTTTCGCTTCCTTTTCTCTCTCTTTCTGTTCTCTTTTTCCCTAACAATCTAGGAAATGTATGAAAAGAGATGATGAACAGCGCATACAGCCAGAGCCAGTCGTGATTCGGAGATGCTCTGTATAAAGTCGCAGCATTTAAATAAAGGAATCCGAACCCCGCGAAAGGCTTCGACGCCGCGGAAAGTAAGAATGACGAGGGTTAAAGTTGGGTGAATATAACGAAAGACGTGAATAGGAACCAAGTCGAAAACAAAACAAACTAAAAAGTAAAACGAAGTAAAAGAATCGTCGCCGCCGCGGATTCGCTTGCATTATGCAACCGTCATGTGTGCGAAATACAACACGCAGTTTGTATAATGAATCCGCAAACCGTGATTTTCAATTGCGCTCACTTACATAATGTAATATATAATGTAATATACATTCGTAGACGGACATGTTGCCTACATTATCTGACCGTGAAAATATCAACAGTCAAGTTTCAATTTCTCATTTGCCTCCGATTCAGAACTTGGACGGCAAGTTATCCGTCCGCAAATCGTCGGCGTTTTAGACGGTATTGTTGGATCATTTACTACGAAAGCATGTCTAACGCGATACGGCGATCGAATTACCAACGATTAGTCGTCACAAAAGTCTAGGTGCATCATGATCGATCCTCTATCGACTGGAGTACGTGACCAATTCCGGCCACTAACTAGCGCGCTTCAGACCGAACTTCTTTGCGGTATTATAAAAGAAAATCAACGTATAATACGTAATTGACGATCAAAGGTGCGCGCTTAAGTACAAGCCGCGATAATGTTTGAAAAAAATCAACTCACCACCCTGTAGAAGTCGCTCAAATGAACTCGTCGAATATATGATCTGAAACAGACAAACACCCGAAATAAGATGGAGTTCAACGCAGTAACTGGTGGTAATAATTATTGAGTATAGGTACGTGAACAGAGAGATGATATAAGAGAGGGAAGCTGGGGAGAAACGTGAAAAAATAAAAAAATATCTCGTCAGTTTCTGATAGGTTATTTAAACCTCCATGTTCTGCAGATCGTTAATTATACGCGACCGCATTATTGGAGGCTTTGTATTGTTATACCAGCCAGTCGTTACAACATCAATTAATATATTTGCAGGTAATGATTTTCACCGATACGCCGTCCGAAGGAGATTATTAGATCGGGAACAAGAGCTCGTGTTCGTATAATTCCGGGGAGACGGTGGATTTTATTTATCAGGGAAACGTGAGGGGGCCGTGGTATTTGTTTACTGTATAAACAATCGCGTCTAGGATCGACAGACCAGTGGCAAAAATTTCGCAGTTAGGACGGGCCTTCGTCCAGCGGATCGACGCTTGCGAGGCCGCGAGGGAAACCTCCGATATTGCGCCTTGTACACCCGCGGCTACGCGACTCATATTGAGAGCTGACAATACCTTCAATAATAGTGACAGTTCGCTTTTGTGTGCTATTGCCGAGAGAGATAGAGATAGCCACGTATCCGCTGGGTCTATCGCTCGCCTTCCGCCTTCGCCGAATCGCACCTCTTCTTCTTTCACACGAGCGTTGTATGTCCGTAAGGACCGTAAGATATTTTTAGACGTAATCAGGGTGGCCACAAATTTTTAGGAAAATAATTTCAATGACTTTTTACCGTATTTTACAAGACTTGAAACCCAGTTTCCTCGACACTTTACCAGTTCTAGTAAGTTACTAAAACCTGAATCGTTTAGCTTGTTAACTCTATATTCGGTTCGAATTCAAAAGATCGATCCATGTACGCAATTTTGTCACCATGCGTTTTCGAAGTTGTAACAAATTAGAAAATTATTCTTCATTTATTGACGATTTCTAACCATTGTTAAGAATTCATCTTTGAATAGAACTTTATTAATGATAATTAGCATGTATAACAGTTGATTTTCAACACTTGTGTTGCAAAAAAATATCTACCTACATCCTGGTAGAAACGGAGTGATTTAATAAATTTGAAACTGAGATAAAAATGAATTCTAAAACTTTTGTGTAAGTGTCACGATCGTTATAATAACGTGTGAAAAATGATATTCTTCTTTCTAATCTTTTTCCGGCGATTTCAAGACAACGATATCATTTTATCGAAAGTACATAGGACGTTTTTGAAATCAAACACACGTAAGTATCTCTGTGTGCGAAAATTAGTGCAATGTAAAAAAGAAAAGGACGGAATGAAAAGATGATTTCGCACGCTTTCTCGCCCTTCGAGATCTTCGATTCGAAAGATATTCCTGCACGTTTAATACGCGAACTAGAATCTGAAATGACGAGCGATTAGAAACGCGTTACGGGCATATTTCTAATTGGTGAATATAAATTCGTATGTAACGACACGTAATAAGGTTCTCGAAAAGAGGTGAAGTAAAGACCCATGTATGATCGCTACGCAGTCATGACAATCAGCAGCCGCCGTCATGAAACGAGAAATCAATTACGATGATCCAACGTCTGATCGCTGTTCGATTATTCGATAGAAACACCCGCCGACGCCATTCCTCGCAATTAGACCTGATTCACTCACCGCCCCGTCCTTTGGGCGCATTTTACACACTCACACAGGTACTGTATTCGTGTTTATCGCATCTGCTTTCACACTGCCCAACGTCCCCGAGCCCCGCACGAATCGTCTTCGCTCCACTCGACACGGTGCCTAATTAGTTCCCGATCATGATTAATGGATTGATTTCTGGATACATCGCGAGGAAGAGATTTTTTTAAAAAAGCACACAATTGACGAAAATTAGACGTACGACTCTTTTCGCATCTTCATTTTTATCGGTCACCTGCACATATCGGAAAATATCTACCGTGTAGAAGAAATGGCACGTTTTGCAAAAATTATAATCGAAAAATGAAATGGCGCTGCAGTTTTACGCTGATTTTTCGATTGGCTTTATCCCGGTCGTTCAAACGAATTCGTAAGAAGAAAGAGAAAAACCTCCAACTCCGTTTGGATCTTTTTATTTTCGGCCACTGCATCGGCGAGACAGAGAATCGGGCGAATAGTTTGAAATTGAAGTATTCCAGTCACGTGAGCGGTGAGCCATTGAAGTATTCACCGTGTGTAACCAACAGAGCCTCCCGCCGGGTTATAAAATACTACAGGTGTAACCTCTCTTCAATCAATTTTTGTCCAACCGATAACTTATTGCAATCCATTATATCTGGTGCTATTTTTCTATTGTCATCCGTGCCTAAACGTTCCGTTCAAAGTTTATTTCCCGCTCAGCGAGCTGCAGTGAATAATCTGCAATTTGCCTCATCGTCGATTTCTTGATCATCAATACTTTTCGATTCATTTACCGATCGATCGTCACTCGTACAACGTTATTTGGCCAACAGGGTGTTTTCCAGTACCTGCCTAACGATGCGGGGGATCGTGGAAAAGTACGTGGAAACAATAACGTTCGGGGGTTCGTCAACAACGGAACGCGTCACGTGATTAACTGAAACAACTGCACGGGCACAGGGTTGACAATGCTGTAATCAGCGAGCTTTCCTACCGTCGTATATGTATACGTAGCACTGCGCGTTCGGTGTTCCCCCAACAATGTGCCATTGTTCACCGGTATTGTTGGCCCCCAGCCTCTGCAGCCTCTGGTCTACGAATTTATATAACAGCTATTTTATATAAACTCGCGAGTCAATTAGTTCCCTCGCCTGTACATATATGCACGTTATACGTCGAAAAATCGAAAAAATCATTTTAGAGTTTAAGATAATCAAGCAACAGATTCGATTGAACGATCAACTGTAAGGTGAGAGTGCCGGTTATTGCCCCTGTCACAATTATTAACCTTTCTTGGCTGTATCTGTTGGATCTTCACTTTTCAAATTACCAAAAAAATGAATTTGCAGTGTTTAACCCTCTGGCAAATGGTTGTAGTCATCGAGAAATTCGCAATTGGCGTCGTCAATTTATAATTTTGGAAAATATAAGGTTCAGGAATTCTGTCTAAGCGTGTCAATAACTGGTACACTTACCTTACAAGCTTTTTCATTATTTTAAACTCAGATATTTGACCGTATTACATATACCGGGTGGCACAAATTTTTAGGAAAAAAATTCCGTGACATTTTCAGAATTTCCAGAACCTAAAACCTAGTTTTCCCTGATATTTTCTCAGTTCCAGTAAGTTACTAAAACCTAGATCCTTCAGCTAATTAACTCTATATTCTATTCGAATTCAATTCAAATTGAAGAAAAATATGATGTACAGAAAAAGTTAGTTTGAGCCAATTTGTTTTATCGCCGAAAAAAAGTTAACATGTGACCTCAAAATATGATATCTATTTCCCATGATAGAAAACTGATATTTTACAGTTTTTTCCACGACCAATTTAAAAATCCCCTGAAATTTCCAGGTTCTCAGGCTGACATACTCCTAAAAAATGTAACCAAGTGCGTCTGCAGCGTGTCTAAAAGCTCGGACACAAAATTCAAGGCTGGCGATTAAATCTTCACGAACGCGATGTGACAAAAATAGGGAGTAAAAAATCGGCAAGCTCGTCTAGGACGTGCCCGCATGCACTGGAAATCCATAACAGATAGAAAACGCGCGAACAGAGCACAAAGGAGATACAGGCGTTAGATCGACGTCCCGATCATTTGTACCGTGTGTGTAAATATACATATAATATACCGCACAGATACCTACAGCGTAAAAGAGAAACAGAGATAACAGATCTGGGTTGGCGAGAAGGCGAGAATGAAAATCTCTATTATACGCGCGTATATGTATACGTATACAGTACATGGCGCAGAGCGTATAACAGAGAGATAATTCGGGGAGTATAAGTGACTTTCGGCATCTGTATTATAAGGCGCGATGTGCGTGGTGTGTATAATACGCGACACAATGCGGCTCGTATCGCGTTCCGCGTGCATGTATACGTAAACACGCGTGCACGAGGCGTGCACACCCCCAAAGATTCGCGAATCTCGAGGGGCGTTTAGGTCCGGCAACGAGGGATGCTGTGCAGCTAGACGAGGGCGAAACAGGGTGAGACACGCGACCGCTGATTATACCATTCATCGGCTGCTCTCCCAGAAAGAAGAGGTTATGGGAGGTTAGGGGGGACGAGGCGGGAGCGCGTCGCCCACCCTGAACGCGCCGTTTCAACCCCCTCGAAGGGGCGAATTTATTAAATTTTTATTTACATTTTTGCCATCCCTTCTTTTCTCTAGTGATAATCACTTCGAATGATTTTTCTTTACCATCGTTGAAAGTGTAATAATAGCCGATAGTTCAATCGTTTTGAACATACGCGTGTATTGTAAGGATGAGCGGGGCTAAAAAGATAGAAGTATTTAAAAATAGAGCGGCCACAATGTAGAATTTTTAAAGGAGAATTGATTTAATTTGTATAATTTAAAAATGTGGAATGTCCAAGTATGGAGGAGCAAAACAATAGCAAGGTTAGAATATAGAATGCCAAAATGTAGAACCACCAGAATTCGTCTCGATAATATAGAATCGTATACATGAATTTGCCCTTCTATGTTTTGAACTATCTATATTATGTCTTTCTGTATAATATTTCGATCTCACATATTTCCCATCTTCTGTACATGGACCTTATATATTTCGATGATTCTATGAATTAGATTTTCGCGTCATTCAAAACCGATATTTTTATTCTTCTATCAGTCAGCTGTTATAATTTCTTAACCCTACCCTGTAAGGATGTATTATAGCGTAAGCGATGTGGCAAATTTCATTGCTGATCAGAGCTCGTTTCTTGTAAAAAAAAAAGTAAGAAAAATTCACGCATTTAAGTATAACGTTTCGTTTAGTTGCAAACATCCGTCATCCCGGTCGAATCGAGAATAATAATTCGACGAGACTGGTTACGTGAGGAAGTTTGATAGGTAAACGGTATATGTACGTGTATTAATTACCTAAGTAGACGTGTGTTATACTCTGTACGGATGCAAGTAAGGACGCGCGGATAATTTGACTAATTAGATCGTTAGGATAATTGCGTGCCAAGGCGAGTAATCCGCAAGCAGGTGTCGAGCGTGGATCCCTCATTATACGCCCTCCTGCAGCTCGTCGCAGCGTCATAACGTTTTCGTTCGACGTGCTGCAGTGAGTAAAAAACCGCAATAACTACCAGCATGATGCATTCGTAAACGGGTTGAAAATTTAATTTATTTACTTTAACCCGTTCGCATTCCTTCTCCTCTTCCTCTCCGTCTTACGGAATACACCGACATAGGCATGCGGCAGACGCTCGTGCAGAACTTTGTGTGTATAAGGTACAAGTCATCAGGTATCGCATATATTACGAATCGGAAAAATATAAGCATGCGCGTATATCGCGTGTATACGTATACGGATGGCGGCGTACCCTGTAGGTATTCTATACCTTGGAAGAGCGGGTGAAAAGAGAAGAGACAGAGAGAGAGAGAGAGAGAGAGAGAGAGAAGGAGAGAGAGAAAAGAGAAAACAGAGATAAAGAGAGAGAGGAAAGATATCGTGCAGGAACTACAAATATTGAAATGCGTATATTTGCCTTCTCCTGGCGCGCAGTTGCTGCAGCCCGGCGATAGCATTTTATGAGACGACGCTGCGAACATAAAAGGGACATTATACTCGAGTACAGAGCTACTTCGCGAGTCCGTACAGAGAATCGACCCGACACTTCGCCTCTATTAAGGACAAACCCGTATTCGCTACGTTACGGCCTCGCAACTACCCCCGACCATCAATCCCTGATATACACGTGCATTATGCCACAGAACTCGGATCCGTTTCGAGCAGTTTTCAATTTTTCATTCGGTGTCAACTCTGGCGAATCAATCACGATCCCAGGATTTTACACTATTTCTGTATTAAAATTTCACCGCCTGTAATTGCGTAAATGAATTGTAAGGAGAAGTCGAAGGAAATTGAATAGAATAATAATTATTGTTTTTATCATTGAATATGAAAAGTTTACGTAAGTATCGTAAATACTAGTAAAAACCCTATGTTCGTAGGATCGGAATATTACAAAAGAAATGAAAAGAGAATAAAAACCTACAAACTAGTATGGAAATTTTTTTTTTTTTTTTTGAGAAAATTGATAAAACGAAAAATTGCTCATGCGAAAGATTCTCGAAGATATTCTAATCCGCGCGCTTTCTCCCTCTCTCTTTTTCTCTACGAACCGGCATGCGCTGATCGTTACAGTTATCTCATTCACCGGAAACTTTCACCGCTGACGAATAACGTGATTGTTGATTGGTCGATTGTACGGGTAAGTAAAAACGCGAGTTCACCCCCACAGTGCGACACTCGACGTCCGGTGATTTGAAAATAAAAAAATCGAGGGACCAAAATTTGGCAATTTGCATGAGAAAGTTTTATTTGCAAAACGAGAGTGTAATCGGACGTGCGGGTTATTCTCGATTCGTTTACCGCACCCGTAATTTTGTCATCGTATATTATCCTCCCCTGAAAAGATGCTCCAAGAATTTCTTCACCACCACCCCTTATAGGATTTCTCCTTTTCTGGCATCTTATCGTTAATAGGTATATATAGCGGCGGCTGCGGTTCTCTTCCTCGGCCATGGTTTATATTTTTATATATATATAGGTATACTCGTATACATACGTAGACATACACCCTCGTCTCGACTCACCTGATAACGATTAAGTTACAACAGCGAATACACTTCGAGAGATATTATAACAGGCTGACGCATTTCAAGTTTACGGAGAAAAATAACCGAGTTCTGATACACGTTATACTAAAACTTATATAAAGAAGAATAGTGAAATTGGAGAAATTAGTTACCCGCTACAGAAAACAATATAAACTCATTCAAGACAAAAATTAAAAATAATCTCACGTGAATTCTACGAGTTTGTTAAATTTCTGACAAAATTCGAAACGGACACGATCGTCATACCTGATAGAAATTCAATAAATCACACCATACTTTCGGATAATTCGGAACAATAATCGATCTAGCTATAGGTAGTGCAGTATCCTTACACCCACGTAAACGAATGAAGTGACGAGTTCGAAGATGCGGACGAACCGAGTTGGCAAAAATAGTTATAAAAAGGTGTTTGAGAAAAAATAAACAAATAAATAAACAAAGACAATCGAAGTCGAAAAATTCAAGAACGCTCGACCCGACGATGTTCGAGGCAGAGTGAATCGCGCGATAGGCATCCTCGGCGTGTAGAGCCTCTCACCGACCACCCACCAAGTGGTTTCGTCCACCTGTTGCCTCCGCGCATATCCATGGCAGCCGCCATCTCTGTATTCGGGCGAATCAGGGAACCGGGTTCCCGGGTAGTTGTAGTGGGAGTAGAAAATCTCCCTGGGTTGGCTACGTTACGTTCTCCTGCGGGAGCGGTAGCGGCGAGGGATTCCCGCGGGCTCTCCGTATACGTTACGACCTTAGGAGGATTTCATTCCAGGACTCATTTTACTCTCGGCGATGATGCGAGCCGCGGGTTTCGGTCTATTTGCACAGCGGATCTGCCCGGATGAGAGCCAAAGTCACGGGTAGCCTCGCCGATCTCGTCTCGTTGTTTCGACAATACATTTCGTTAAACGTTCGATTATAAGTAACAAACACCTCGACAACCGCGACTCGTCGTCGGTTATTAATTTAGTACCGAACGGTGTCGGCGGAATGACGGAAAAAATTACTTCGCACCCAATAATATCGAACTTGTCCGTATAGAAGAACGGGAAAATGCAGACACGCGGTTGACGATTTTTTTATTTCCTGCCAAATTTGAACTACGATTGTTGTTGCTGTTGAAGAGGAAAAACAAGGTGTTGTAATCGTTGGGAAAAACGGTAATAAATATACGACAAATTAAAAATACACCAATCGAGCTAACGCAAATTAATAAATGAACAAATAAAGGAGAATGAAAATAAAAGTGTGCCACCACCGTCGCCCCTTTTGTGATCATCAGACTAGATAAGAACAACTCGTTGGAAAAGTGGTTTTCATATTTATAACGAACAATTAAAAGTTTGACGAGAAATTTTTCATCCGTCAAAAATAAAAGATCAAGGAAAAAAGAATCAAGGAAAGCAAATTACTTTCATCAAGCTAGAATTGCAACTAGTATTGGATCAATTTTTCCAATGCTAATAAGACATTTCGTGAAAATAATCGCTTGTTGACACTGGCCGCGATTGGCTGTATAAAATAAAAAAAAAAAAAAAAAACAAAAAGAAAACAACAAATTTATAATGTCATCGAAAACAATGCACAACGAGCATATAAAACGACCTATGAACGCGTTCATGGTTTGGTCAAGAGGTCAGCGACGGAAGATGGCGCAGGAAAATCCAAAGATGCACAATTCCGAAATATCGAAGCGACTCGGTGCCGAATGGAAGCTTCTCAGTGAAGGCGAAAAGCGACCGTTCATCGACGAGGCAAAAAGACTGAGGTGAGTTTAGCTCCAATAAAATACTTATGGAAACCGCAATAATTGTTGAACGAAACTTGGTCGATAAACGAGTGCAGGCGTTATACGGTAGAAATTAATCCTGATCTACCAGGTCCTTGTACGGTCCGCGGAGCGTGGAAAACGTCAAGTTTATTACAGTTTTCTCGTAATTACCCCACGGTATTGATAATAATGAATAACTTTCGAGTGAGTGTAGATATATTTAGCCGTGAAGAATCTTCGAGTGGCCGTATAATGATTAGCCAGGGGTGAAAAAGAGGGTGATGAAAACGGCTCGTGGCGGGGTACCTGTAAGATACAAGATCGAACCTCGACGTCGTAATGCGGCGGTAAATTGTTGCTAAATCATGGGGCGTTACGCGATCTCCTGCCGGATAGATAGGCGCAATAATTTGCCGGTGCTAGCCGTCCAGTCCGGCAGCGCTTTGCCGTGCAGCTTTCAGGGGCAACATTGTGCGGGATAGGTAGCGATATTCGCAGCGATAGTCGCAGGGTTGCCTAGGGGAAGCTTAATCCCTTCGGCAGCGTTCGAAAATCCCCCTTTCCTCCAGCCGTATTTATTCAAGTGCCCTTTATTACCGACCCTGAATATTTAATCGACGTTGTACAAGTTTATTTAGACCAGTGAACCGCGCCGCCGAGAACTACGAGACCCACGGAATGACCCCCAGCAGTTTGTCGATGATTTTTCGTGTCTCCTTAATCCCGATGTCGCTCGACTCGAATCTTGCATTTCAATTACTGACGTGCGATCGACGTGGTAAGTTGTTTTTTTTATTGAACTAGGAACATTCCATTCGGCATATGAAGAGAAAGAATCAGGCTTAATTGACACCCTGGGTAAAATCCGTGGAACCCGAAATACAAGGTGAAGCATTAATAAGCCAAGACGGATTGAACGAGGCCTGATCCGTTGATTTGGAAAACGATTAATCGGGTACTAAAAAACGCGTCTCTTGGAATGTTCGCAAGTACGATACAATTGAGATACTTCTACGCTAAATATCGGCGAGTTTAAATTAGCGATAACCGAGTCGGAACCGCGATCACAGTTTCACGACAACGCCGAGCTGCGATAGCCGTTGAAGATGACGGGATGGAGGGGATTGAAAGAACAAAGATAAAAAGAGAAGGATGAAAGAAAAGGAAGAAGGGCAGAGAGTGTCGGTGAAAGGGGGTGAAACCCTGGGTACGGGCGCGAGTTCCGCTGTATCTGCGGTACGATTGGCCGCCGGTATAATCTCAGGATGGGTTCGCAGCGGCTCACAATGTGGCCCTCTAGATAACAAATAAAGCTCCATTGTCGCAATTGTGTGGATTTAAAAGGATTTCGCCTCCTCCGTCCCCCAACCTTCACCCTTCGGCTTCGGCTGATGGCCCAGCCACTGAAGGTATATGGCTGCCGGGTGTCCCTGCACCCCGCAGATCGCTGCCCGCGACGCAAAAACGCCGGGAAACAGACGATTCGCGGATCCAGGAACATATCACCGTCTCCGACGGGTCGTGCACGCCGAATTTCAGCGATACCTAGCGTAGCTGTGGTGCGAGCAATAAGAAACGGGAAATAGTGGAGGGCGATGAGAAAAATTATACTTTGCGTATGCGTGTAAATAGAAAATCCGGTGCAAGTAACTTTATTTAACGTGCGTGTTAAAGTTGCCGGTGATGGATGGTCTGGTTGTCGGGAGGTTGAATCTGTTTGTTTAGTTCACATTTTCCGGTTGAATATTAATCGAAATCAATTTATCATTTTGTGGCAAACAAAGAATTTTTTAGGATGAGCGACTATAATCAAAAATAATAGTAACACGTGTTAGATTTTCTGGTTACAGCCGCAAAATTTATTTACATTTTGTACTCTGAAGAACTGTAATTTTCGTTATTGTACAAGTAAATACATGCATTTGTCCTCCCTATTTTGTTTCACAAGACGTACTGTAATCTAATAATTTTACTGATTTCAAAATCGATGCAATGGTTGTTTGTTGTATTCAAACAATTAAGGTGTTTCGAATCCCTAAAATATTTACTTGATCGAAGTAAAAGAACTTTGATCTAAGTAAATTTTATTCTAATCGAGAGATTCTCATCTTAGTAAATTTACTAGTTTTTGATGCGTCTTGTTTGGATGAAACGAATTGATGATCGAATGAAAAAAAAAACAGGGACAAAAAATAAATACATATTTGAATCAACAAGGGCTAAAAATTTCGGCCGGTGAGCTCGAGATCAGTTGACTTTGCGCCGATTTGACTTTGAGAGATAAAAAAATTCCAACATTCAAAAGAGTCATACAATAATTAGAACAACGTAATACAGATGTGCGAAAAAATTGGCTCATTGTATCGTGAAAAGAATATCACGAATGAAGAACCAGTCGTTTGGTTTATACAACTACGCGTGAAAAATGATTCGTCCAAAATTCAAGTTACGTTCGATAAAATGCGTAGTTAACAGAAAGTCAACCATGATCTGTATGTAATGATAACCGTGAAAATCCATCACCGTTTGAGAAATGAAACGTATAGGTATTTTACTTCCGGAGGAGTTTCCGGTATTCTTTATACTTCCGATTTCCGATCCCCCTCAAATTTTTTATGGGTATTTTGCGAGTAACGTTGAAGTTCGCGGTTTTTACTCTTTATGTAATCTTCGAATTAGCAAAACGGAATTATGCGCACGATGTCCATGGGTCATATAACTGGACCGTGAGTGAGAGGCAGCGATAAACCGATTAACGGAACAGTGGTTGAATTTAATTGACCCGCTTGAGAAAATAAATTTACAGTATTTCGAGAGGTCTAAAACCGTTTATTAGATTATAGAAACTTGGCACGAACTAAAAGGTCCAAGAAATTACGAAATGTCAAATTTCGTTTTCTTCGCCCGCAAGTCAGGATAGTAATAAAAAAAAAAAAACCCCCACATACTTCGGAACAGTGGATAAAAAAACCGAGGACTGACAAAGGTCAATTTTTTATCACGCAACGATGCCTTTTTACTTCCGGGGTTTTGGTAAAGTCAAATAAAACATCCGTGTACAAACGCCGAGTCGAACGGTGTATTATATGAATTGTTGGATGTGGCGGCTTACCTACGTTGTAAAGATTACATTTAACAGGGTGAAACCGTGTGCAGCGTATAAACGTATACGTATACACTTCGCTCCATTCCCCAAGTTTCACACAGACGTACGCAAATACGTTTACAGTGTTTACGCATTTATGCTGAGTTATTGTTCAGGCTTTACGAGTGTTTATGCTGATTTACGCTTTGTGCTATACCGACTCCTATCTGCCGGGACACATTGTCGCGAAATTATTATTCCGGACCATTCGGATGCTGTGGAGAATGCGCGGAAAATCCTGCACCCGTACTCGTGACTCGGTGTACATATGAGTTTACACACGCACACATACGCAAATAGAAGTACTACGCTCCCGCGACTCTCTGAAGTATAATTCGCGTTTCACTCATTCCGCCATTGATTATGACATCGGTGTAAAATCGCGTGCCCTCGTCTTTTTCAGTTTCATCTCGAATTCGCGGACTTGAAACATTTCCATAAACCACGTATAACCGATCTCGATAGTTCAAAGAGTACGAGTATCTTCAGGAAATCGCCCTTGAATTTCCGACGTCGGAATTACAGTTTCGTTGAAAGGGAGCCCTGCGATATGAAGCGATGAATTTTCGTGCTCGAGAAATAAAATAAAGAGAAGTAATGAAATAAAAATGTAAAGGGAAAAAATCCGACCGAAACGCTGCTCGTACGCGAAGATATATGAGGAACTTAGCCAGCTCTTTGTTCCCGTATCTCTCACCTAACACGTAGGTGCGGGGTATATTTGCCACAAATTCTGCCCGCACGGCCTATCGCTCCCCTCCGGCAAAGAAATAAAGAGTCCTTTGTACCTACATATGTATGCCACGTTATGTTATGTATGTAGGTTTGCATATATCCCCGCGCTTGATACGCTGTATACGTATTACATGTACACTAGACTGGTTGAATAATTCGATTAGTTTTTTTTTCAAAATCACATGTCCAATAGTTTTGTCGGAAGAGGAAATAAGACGCCTGTTATAATTTGAGCCCTTGACCTTCCGTGTGAACACTGGGTCTTTTAGGGAACAGTAGCTTTCTGAATGTCAATTTTTATAAGCAATATTTCCAAACTTTTGAGACTATCAACTTTTGTATAAGATAGTTAACACTTTGGGGAGAAACCCGGAATTTTTTCTAATTTCTTGACAGCTTGGAACACTTCGAAAAAGTGTACAGAGAAAAAATGTAAAAAAACAAGTATTCGCACAAAGGGTTAATATTAATATTTAGTGGTACTTGAACGCAATTTTTCATTTTCCATTTTTCATTTACTTAACACTGGGAAATGATTTTACTTTACGAATTTTGTAGCTTAGTAACGAGTCAATGTGCAGAAATGTTTAATACAGAATTTGTAGGAAAATTGATGCTCTACAGAAAAGGTCTGTAATAATTTTTTTTTTTAACTCAAGTCTTCCAAAAGTTATTCAAGGTTAAAGTTGAACTCACGTAAAAAATCACTTTTTTCAAGATTAACAGCGAAAAAACTAGACTCGTTACAAAATATTGTCGACTTTTTTTTGTAAAGCATATCAACCGCTATAAAATCAGGTCACTCAATTAATTTTCGATCTGAGCAGATTTATTTTGTAATTATTACAAGTAATAATGTACAATATATGTAAGTCCAATTGACAAGCACCTTTGTTTATCAAAAAAATAAATTCGCTCGCATACATACATTCACGAAATCTACAAAAGCGTTTAAAAAATTCATGCGGTGAAAATATCGGACGTTTCATTTCCACGTCTTTCTTTATTTGTTATTTCACGACAATTGTCGCCCCGAGACAAGGTGACCGCCAATCGATACCGTAGCAAGGCAAATTCACCGCAAAGAATGCGTATCGGGAGTCTTTTTCCCAATGAAACGTGAACAAAGAAACAAATATTAGGTACAGACATACAGATATATTGCTCTGAAGACCAAGCCCGTATAACGTACGAAGGGATGATAGAAACGTATTAATTTTGGCGTACTTGTCTACTGAACCTGAGTCTAATCGTCCAGAGAAAGTCAAAATAAAGTAATGAAAAAAACAAGAAATGGTGAAAAATGAGAATTTCTTGGGGCTGTGTGTATACGTAGTATATAATCATGGACAAATAATAGGTGCCTAATATGATTAACCTTATCGAAGCGTATTGACAGACAGAAAAACAAACAGATAAACTTGAAGAGGGGATTTTTTTTACCGATAGTTTTGTTTGCTGCGTGAGTTCTCCCTGTCCGTATGCAGGGTAATCGAAGTTCCGGTCACATCTGTGCAGCTAGAATTTTCTTGAATATTTTCTATATAATTTCTATACAATAACATTTCGTTGAATTTACGTGGGAGTATCAAACGATGGAGTGAAATAAAAATTGACTCATAACATCTGAAAGCCGACGTAAGTTTCCGCTGTCGAGAAAGATCGTCCTTGCAGAATCGGCGGGAGGATAAAGACTTTGTAAACGAATTTACCTTTCTCTATAACCTCAAGGCGTCAAGCCCTCAAGGATATCTTATCACTGGCTGAACTTAAACGCGTCTGCATCTACGAGATATTTGTCGAGTCTTTTGACGCAGGCGGACCACTAACAGATAAGAAATATATAGCGGACAAGAAAAACCCGTGATAGCATAAAGACAGCAATGGAATACCGCTGCGGTAGCAAAGAGTAGGTATCCACGTATCAAAGAATTACTTATATTGTACCGTATAACATAAATCGAACAAGTTCGTCCGAAAGTAGGTGTGACCAACGGAAGGTTTTTCCAATTGATGCGTACAGGTGTAAGCTCTAGACTTGAATTCTTGCAGGGTGAAAAATAATGACCTCGAAAACCGAGCGAAATTCGCTGTACAGTATAGAAACGGATTGCAACAACGTAACGTAACATCGAATAACCTCATCCACTCAACGTCGTTCGAAATGATTTCGTAATCTCCGAATTGAAAGTGAAATGAGTAATATTAAAAGAAAATTCTGCATCGATAAATAATCGGTAGTCATGAGAAATGATTTTGAATCTTAGAAATCTCTTCGCAATCTTAAGAAATCCTGAGAGAAATCACCCGGTCAAAGTAAGATTATATGTCAATGTGTAATCTCTCATAATCACTCTACAAAACGTAAGTGATGATGAAATATTGTACCCGATCACGGTGTCATTTTTTTCTCAATGAAAGTCGCCTCGGTTGTTTCCGTTCCTTTCCACTGGTCATGGACCAACCATAGAACGCATTAACGGTACGGAAACGAGAATTCTTCCTTTGGCTTTCGGGGTGAAGGGTCAACGGCAGTCGGTAATTTTGGAGTAACAACTCCATCAAGCATGGTCAGCAAAGGAACCCTTAGCGCGATGTCAGGGAAGGGACGGTGCGCATTGTACTAGAGTACCGGGTTACATATTCAGGCGGCGACCCTTGCGGATGAATTCCTCCTAGTGTTCCCGGTGTCAAGGTTTACCGAACGTCGAGATTCACGCCCCCCTAACAAACTTTTCTTGGTCCTCTGTTCCAGGGCGCTGCACATGAAGGAGCACCCTGACTACAAATACCGTCCGCGACGAAAGCCGAAGTCGCTTGTGAAGAAGGAGAACAAATTCGGTTTTTCCCTATCGCCGTTGATGTCGCCGGGAGAAACGTTGAGCGGAATACCTCGTAGCCTCCTGCCACCAATGCCGCCGCCGACGCACCCCCTCCTCTCTCACGAGGACCTCAAGATCCCCCGATTCTTCCCACCCTTTCCCTACCCCCTCTACCCCCTCCACCACAAGCTGGGTGACGACTTCGCGGGGGGTAAGCTCGCCGCGGAATTCTCGGCCTTCCAGGCGTTATACGGCAGCACCTTTTACTCCCAGGCAGCGGCCACCGGCTGGCCCGGACTCGGGACCCAGTCATGCGCCCCGAATTGCGGATGTCCGAGCCCAACGAGCGAGTCCAAGAGACCGCTGTACCTCCTGGTCAAACCGGAGGACCGATTTTCGGCACCGAACAAGGCGGAGGAGGTCGGCAAGGACGTCGGCTCTTCGCCGGGGGTCGGAGAGCCGCCCGACGAGGATGCCGGCTACAGGGAGAGGAGTTTCGAGGGTTCGACGGCGGGCAGGAGTTCGTCGAACGGAGCGGTCAAGCCGGGGGCGGTAGACGCTTGTCCCTTCTCGGTTACGAGCTTGACCGGAAATCCCCCCGACGCCTCCCACCACGTCATATGAAGACCGCTCCCGGTTCTCCCGGATCTGAATTTCCGCGGGAACCACGTATCCTCAGGCTGGACGACGCCTGACTGGTGGAGGATACCCCCCATGCTGTCGCCCATTCCTCGGGCCACCGTTACCACCGTTACCACCGTAAACGCTGCGGCCTGCGGTGCGGGGGACAGAAATTCGGCCGAAGATGTTAACCGATCCGCGCCCGGAGATGCGGATCTCGAATTGGACTGCAGATCCCCCGCAAAGGTCAACGGCGTTTAGTAGCAATTGTGAATTTAACTGTGAACTGTTACATGTTACACGCGATTCCGCGATGCGGGTTATAATCAACTCCTCTGATATATTCAAACCGGATCTCTTCTCTTATTATATTGCTATAATGACAGCGCGGAGAGATTATCGAACAATCGTTATTTATTTAACTTTTTCTCGGCGTAGTACGTGTTACACGCATTCCTATCTTAACTACTCACAATCAGTTGAACTCGCTAATTTCGATTTATCATGCTCTGACTAAGAACGTCCGATCTTTGAAACGACGCGGACAAGCGGAACATTGAATTTTCAAGTTGAACAGCCAAGTTGCAAGTAAGAAGGGAGAAACCACGTTTGTTGTTTGTCGCAAGTTTCTTCTTTCTTTCTTTCTTTCTTTTTTCAATCACTTGCAGAGCACCGATGTTACAGATACAGTCTTTCTCTCTGTTCACACCATATGCAACCTTAAACCGTCGGTACTTTCTTAAATACTTTATCCTTCGCACACGGTTTGATAAACAGCGCACCAATGATTAACACTTTGATTGTTGAAAATCACCCTTTACCAGGAATCGTGCACAACAGAAAGAGAAGTTCGAAGGACACTTCGAATAATGATATTAAAATTGATAGAACAGACTTACGCGCGTGGTATCGACTGTCACGCAACCTAATACAGATCCCGCATGCGGTACGCAATAATGAGGTACGAAAATATTGTCAAGTTCCTGCAGAATTCCTCACGTGCAGAAACGAATAGGTAGGCATAAAAGAAGGCAAAGAATGCTCGTCGCGTACAAACTTCTGCCGGTTCTAAATGCGGTTTAAAAAAAAAAACTACCTACACACGAGCAGATCAATTGATAATTGAGAATAGAAAAAAATCTTTGACGCTATTTCTTCCAAAAGCGGCAAGGCAAAGGGACAGACGGACGGATTCGATAAGCCGATCGATTGTGCATATACGTACGAAATGAAAGCTTGCGCGTCGATAGCTAAGTCGAAATCCTACAAAGGGCGAATTGCCCGGGAGTGTTCCATTCCGGGTATACCTTGTACATGCCCGGAGTCCGACGAAATTCAGACGAAACGCATACGTATTATCCTACGAGATCACAGTGGATGCCTCTACCTAGACATGAGTATGTATATAATATATATATATGTGTGTGTACGTCTGCACGCGAATCGCGAATTGACGTAGTTGTGCATGTAACACATGTGTATGTGTATACAGGCAATGGCGAAAGATAAAGTGCACAGAAAGAAGGCGGGAGTAGAGTGAAGAAAAAGAAAATGAAAAAGAATAAATAAAAAAAAAAAATAAAAAAAAACTTTATGAAACGATGGAGAAAGGGAGAGGTAAAAAGAAGAGGGAGAGTGGGGGGCGGGGGGTGGTGGGAAGGGGGCAAAAAACGCTTTCCAACGGAAGCAAATCTCCTCTTTGGTGATCAGCCAGCCGAACTAAGCCAAACTCATGTGTGTATGTATATAAATGTATATCTATATACCTGTATAACGCGGCGTGGGTATATTATATATGTTCGAACACCCTCGTCGTTGCCGGCGTTACACGGTATATATACGTATTATTATAATACACGTTGGTATGTTACGTACGTGGACAAGTCCGTCCGTCTGTTTGTCTGCCCGCCTATTCGTCCCCGATAAAGCTGAATACGTTTTGGAATACTCTTTCTCATACGGAATTATATGTATAAAGCTCTGGCAATGAATCGAAACGTTCCTTGGATCGAACTGGTATTTGGCTGATTGATTTTTTTTTCGGATTATTTTTTTAAGAACGATCAACTATTTTTACGTACAAAAATGTCATGGTTAAGTCAGACTGTCGTAATTAAACACGATGAGTACTGTTACGTTGTTCAACCTTTTTTCTTCACATTATACTATAATTGTATGCTAATAAAAACAAATCTATCGAATTGTAATCGGTTTTCTTATTACAAGTTCCAAGATTTGCGAAATGCAAAAAAAAATCTGCTTTAAAAACGAGTGCGATTTTCAGTTGCCTATGAAATAATTTATTGGACCATTATACTGTTAACCTTATTATTTTATAATTTACGTATGGATATATCTGTTATACGAATGAATACGAAGTTAAATGTTTTAATTATAGTAGACGGATGTAAGTTTTGTTAAGTTTGTTTGAGATCAAGGTGAGAGAAGATGAGAAAAATAAATTGTAAAACAACGCGATGTGTAAAACAGGCGTTTAACGAAACCCGTGACATTTGTGCAATCGTTGTTTCTTTGTTTCGTACGTTCTAGAAATATATAGGTGTAGGAATATACATAATTATATGTATTTAAAATAATGTGATGAACTTTAGAAACTGTAAGGTAAAGAATACGGTTAAGGCATTGTTTTCCATTCGTCGTGTCTGATTTTAATTCAATCAAATTCTATCACTTTTGTTTCGTTATTTAATTTTACACGTCGTTTATACGACGCACGATTTAACGATATACGTAAACATGACTTTGTTGTAAAATTGAATAAATAATTAATAAAGAATAAAAACAAAAATGTTGAGCCCGACGAAACGTTGCGTTTGCATTTGAAAATAACGATCGAGATATCAATAGGCTATTCCGTGAAAAAATTACGGTAGATTCTCATACTTGTTATACTAACTCCTTACAGGAATATATATATATATATATGAAAGCAAACAAACAAATAAAAATCACAATCTGTAATATAATAGAATTAAAATATGACCCTTGTAAATAAATCGAGAATAAATTAAACATATACGCAATACTCAAAATACGTTCTATGTCTCGATGTTCATTCAATCCCCGCCAATCACGAAATCCAAACTCATCAAAATCCGCACGATACACGCACATGTACGATTTCCCCTTTTCTCTGCGCGTTATTCCGTCTCCTCGCGAAGTAAGAAATTTTCACCTTGGGCTGGGAGATGGTTTAGAGCTGGCTGCAGGCAAAGGAGGAGGGACGAATAAGGAATAGGGAATAGGATAAAACGGACGGGATTCTCCATTAGTATTCGAGGAAGTACTCGATAGGATTGTGCCGGGTATTGTAAGCGAAGAATACCTTCATTGAAGCCCCAGTGTGTCTTGGCTACTCCCAAGAATACGCCCTCTCCAAATCTGAATCAAATGACATGAATTCGGAGATGGACCGTGACGCGTATTGTACCCGCTGCAAGCAGCCATCGAGATTCGAAATTTCGCATAAAGATAAGAGGCGAAGAATAAAGAGAAAGAAAATCAAATAATAAATGAAAACCCGGGTGAAACCCTAGGAGATCGGCGTTTTTCATCAAAGGATCTGAAAATTATTCACCTTATTAACGCCGATGGTATATAAGAGGTGGGTACGTATAAGTGTAATATACCCACTTGGTAAGCGCTTTTCTTTCCATGCAGCGCGGTAACTCGCGTCTCGCCATTTTCCATTTTCCATTCTGAGACGGTTATAGTGCCTGGCGTTATCTCGAGACGAAGAAAGCGCGATTGCCTTTATGGGAGGAAGAAAAGGGCTTTTGCCACCGACGATAATGTCTCGGCGGTATAAGAGAGCATCCCCTGCCCCCGTGCGCCGCGACGCTATCAGAAATAAAATAGGACGACACCCCGCAGCAGAAGAAACCCCGACGTTCCCGTGCCTCGCCCTCGCCTCTCGCGCCATCGCAGTTTCTCTTTCTCTCCTTTCCGCGGACGTCATCCACCCCGCAGACCCCGAGACGTGATCGTAAAAGGGACACGTTTCGCACCCCGCGATCGCTAATCGCGTTTTCTCTTTCGGCGATCGGTTGAGAAATTACCCGGAGTTTTGCACGCTCTGCCGTTTGTTGTCGTTGTTGTTGTTGTTTTTGTTTTCGTTGTAAAACGCGCGAAGCGTCGATCGAAAGGCGATCGTCCGATTGCCCGGAATGAACGCGCACGCGAACGACGAATGAACGAACGGATCCGGGTTGGAGGGGCGCTGGACCCAGGGTGCGATCGGAGTTTGGGGATGAAACGGGGGTGTAGGGGGATGTCCGTGCAGCAGCGGCAGCCGGCAACGGCGGGGGGGCGGAGGCGTGCCGCGAGGCGCGAGAGAAACTTTCGAGCTGGTGTCGGTCCAGACAATGAGGCATTCAGCCGGGCATTGTGGGGAGACAACTGCGTTACCATAGACAAACCCGAAATCACCGTACCCGATCCGATTATGGATACCGAATAATAATGATCGCAGACTCTTCTGCAAAGAGTGGATTGCTGCGATAATACAACGAGGCACCGTTTATGTGTAGGTATCACTGTACCAACAACGCAGCACAGACCTTACATTCCATCTGCGATGTGCGTACGTGTTATAAAATTTTCGCGAGATAGAAGATTTCACACATTCATCGGCCCGCGTTTCATTTCACTGATAAAACCCATTTCGATAACGATTCGCAAGGAGCTAATTTTCGTTACGAATTGATATTTCGACGCAATCTTAAATTGTTGACCAAAGTTTCGCTGTGATAGGAAAGAGTGACAATCGGTAGCGATTGTTGGAACGGTGTATAATGGAAGTAATCATTTTTTTCCACTTTGTAATGGGTTTCACACCTGAAACTCAAAAGTCAAATTCAGTACTGTACAAGCTGCTGGTAGGTTCTGACTTAACGAAAATTTAACCAATTAGGATAGTTGGCTAGACGTTGCCGGTATTGTCCGGTATTGTTGACTTCCGGCCACCCGCGGAGGGACTCGTGCCCTCTCTCCCGATCTATCTACTCTCTGGCGGATTGTCACATTGTTTCCGGTTCTATTGTCTATCGCGTATCTATACATATATACGAATACAACATACGGGGTTGAATAACGTTGAACTACATTACAGTTTCACGGAGCTTTACCAACCCCGTCATTTTCCTGACCGTATTATACAGTGTACTCGCTCGTTTAGTACAAGAAGATGTTATATAAATAAAAGTAAAACGCGACTCCTGAATTATATCACACGAGATCGTTACAAGGTGACTACATTTTTCACCTTCCATCTGTGTTTAATATTTTTAAACGCATTTCCGGACACTCTCAAAATCGGTGAAAGAACGGAGCAAAATAAAAAGGAATTAGTCTTGCAATCAATATTTTGCTCGAATCGCTTCTGAATCATCTTGAATTCAGATTGAAGTACGAAAATGTCGGAAGGGTAGGTGCGGGGTGTGAGCCTTAGGGTAGCCTTCAAAAATTGGTAAAATAGTAGCGATGCGGGTTGGACGGGGACGTTTGTGGAAATGTGAAAATGCAAGAATATATAGAAATATATGTAAGTAGAGATTGGCTCTAAAGCGGCGATAGAATCGCGGCATTTCCCGGGGATGCTCATATATAAGGGAAACTTATGCCGGGCGAATAGCTGAGAGGCGAGGCGAAGCGAAACGAGACACGTAACTTATCTTATCGGAAAGACACTTTGCAAGACGCGCGGACTGGACCAACCAGCCAATGCGGTACTCGGAATAACTGGACGTAACGCGAAATTGAAAAATCTGCCTAACGCATCTCTCTTACCCCAGGGTCGCCCGACTCTGACCGCGTTACCGACAACCGCCGGAAGTTTGACCAGGCCTCGATCAATTCCCGGGAAAGCAGAAAAGTAAATGACAAAAAATTGTGCGTACAAGTGACAGAAGAGAAAAAAAACAAATTTCAAATTCAACATTTCGTATCATTGGTATATCTACCGGGGTTTGAAAAAAACTGACGTATTTTGACTTTTACGAGGAGAAATTTATTCCTCGATAATAAGACGAGGAATGATGGTTGACGAATGACGATCAACCCAATACGCGGCCGTCTTTTCGGAATTTATACATAGGTACATGGGCAAGCCGTAACGTGAAATAGAAAGGCGTTTACAATAGTATATACCTGTATACCTATATACAGTATGAAAAGATAGAGGAGAGGGGTAGAGAATTGGAGCGAATTTTGAAATATCAATTTGAAACAGCCGGTTATGCGTCATGCTTTCCGCGAGCCTTCCATAATGGCCGGCTTTCCATTTTTATTTCCACTTTTGGTAGGTACGAGTTGACGCGGTAGGCGGATCGCGATTTTCCAAACTGTTTATACTATTCGGCGCGAGGGATAATAAATACGTATTGGTAGATTATACTACCGCGTATATGCAGGCGTGTCTATTCCGCGGTAAATGCTTCGCCCAATATCTTATACAGCTGGAAGTCCGGGCAATGCTTTACGATATTTTGTTTCCAATCTTCACGGCGGAACTGGAACGCTCCTCCTTTTCAGCTTATAGCTGGAACACCCTGCAAAGACATTATATGGCCATCGGCCATCACTCGACTTTTATTACCTTTAATCGTAACGAACTACCCGGAGAATGGCTACCGCCGCCACCATTCTCCTTATAAAACACCCTCGCAACGTTATAGGTGCAACCGATTTTCAACCCCAAGTCTTATTTTTCGGCACTCCGTTTTCAACCGGCAATGGTTACCAACGTTACCCGTAATACGGCGTTGCGAAGAAAATCGACAACGGTTCGAGTATTGCTTGACGGAACTAAAAATGTAATGTATATTTTACATATGTGTAGTGAATATATGGACAGCACTTTTTTGGAGTCAAATCTACATCAATTATGGTAGATTTGCCTGTAACTCTTATTATCGGATTTGCAAATCTTGTCACAATTGATGTAGATTTAACTAAAAAATATGCAGTCCGTAAATTCGCCACAGGAGATGTAAAATCTACGATATTTTTCTTTCCATGTTCCATTGCAAATTGGTGGTAAAAAAAAATAAATCGCACACTGGCAACAAACAGAATTCAAGTTATAAATTCACGCGAAAAGATGAGGATCCGTCAATTGCCTTCAAATAATACATACCCCAGAGGGTGGAGAAAAGTTAAGATCCGTCTGAAACCGGCGCAGCACGGCTTATTTTATCACGTTCACCCTCTGGAGCATACAGACATGATTTTATTCTACATATAAGTATAGTTTTCCCCAAGTATGTACGATACAGGCTGCGACACGCGTACGAAACTTTCATATTCTCGAAAAGGATTATCTCCCTGCATGTATAGGAGTATCTTTGTAAATATATAATTTTCGTAACGTTGCAGGATATTCCGACGATTCGGTAGAATCACGCACCAATAAACGCGGCCCGATGCATGCACACACATTTATAATGATACATACGCCTCCACAATGGAGGGATTTGTCACGCATTGATACCTCCTAGTAACACAGCAAGAAAGACCCTCCTTCTGTGCTTTCTCGTCTGCCGCACCAGGCTCGCATATTATTTACGTATCGGGTATAAGTGCGTTGTACCTATCATAATGCACATATGGAACACGACAAAGCTCTTTTAACTGCATCGCAAAATACTTTGCAGCCTGAAATAAAAATAAAAGGTGTGAAAAAATAACTGAAAATGTATACTCGAGGCGACGATCGATTCGGTAAACCGTACGTCGATTAACGACTATGCCATTGGGATTTGAGTGTTTCATTTTCGCTAGTGCGGGATAATTAAATACTACTATTTAGAAGCTGTTATACACATATACAGATAGATAGATACGCCGACCAGTAACTGCAGGATGTTTACGACAGCTGTGCAGGTAAAGCGTGGCTGCAGCAGCGATACGGTAAGATTTCAGCAAGATAATCATAAAAAGTATGTATAGGTGTGTGTATATATATATATACATATATAGGTAGGTATACTATATTATAGTAAGGCGCGAATATCTTTTGCGGTGTGGAAAATAGCCTAGGTAAACGAAAGCTAATCGGTTTGCGAGAATATAATTTGTGTTTTTAAATTTCCAGCACTAGGCCGGGTAATTGAATCTCTGCAAGATTACTTCGGCTTCTGAGACGACGGCGACGGCGGCGTCGCGACGTCTCGACCTCTCTCATGTTGCAGCCTCCGGGTTATTTAGGATAGATTATTATACCTTATATACCCGTGGTAAGAGGTGTATCTCAACCCAAATGAAAACGCTTTCATTTATAACAGAGTGAATTGTTGCAAAATTAATTTCCATTTAGACCGTAAAATCCGAACCATTCCAATGCCTCTTTCTTCCAAAACGACATGTAAAGTAACGAACAATAAGAGACTAGAATATGTGGAAAAAAGACACAAGCGTCCGGTATAGTGCTGGGCGATATCTATCGATATTTACCGATATCGATAATCACAGGTCAAAATATCGAAGTTTTTCATCGATGTTTTACATACTCGATAATCGGTAGTATCTATACTTTTACTGCAATATCGACAAGAGTATTATCAAAATTCAATTTAGAAAAACCTGAAATTCTCATATTAAATGCAGTTTTCTACCGTGTATGTAAGATAAGATCTAACTATCGAGTTATTAAGTGTTTCTACGTCGATAATTATAATAAATTTTCTGTACGGTAAAAATGTTATACAGAATAAATAATTATAGTACTAAAGTCTAAATAAATAAATCATGCCTAAAGCAGTTTTACGTTTCTTTTTTCCACGTAACATATAACCATCCGTATTTTATAGATTGATATTCGACCAGCAATAATACTGATAAATAGTGATATAGAAGAGAGCGCGACGCACATCGATATGAAACAACCGATACAACAGCGAATATCGCCCAAGCTGGCTCGGTAATCATGACAAGTGTCACTCACCGCTCAGCAAATCCGTAGCTCAAGGCACTGATTGATGACTTTTGAATCTGGTTACATCAGGAAAGCGCGAACGCAGTTCCCGGCTACCAAAAATGATACGCCCGAGATATCCACATTAGGGATATTCGCAAGGTTTAGCTCGACCGAAGTGCAATGGATCGAGCCTCGTCCTGAAGGAACCGCCTTGATGAACGTGGTATCCTCTGCGCCAGGTAAGTATGCTTAGTGTAGGGTCACCAGACCACTTATACAAGTGGCGGCCAGTTTTACATGCGAGAAACGCCCAGGCAAGGCTGCGCCACCTAGCGGTATGTTTGCGAACTAGCGCAGCTACACGCTGGATGCCGAATGTGAATCTGTAGGACAAGCCTGGCGAGTTGCGATGACAATAGATACAATTATAACGACCATAGTGTGCTGTTTCTAGACCTTCGAGAATTGAGCCTGTGAACGGAACTACAAAACTATTCTTTCCAGGTGATTATAAGCATCGCACGATGTAGAACCACTCCTCGGATATCGGCAGAATTTTTTTAAATCGTTCATTTTCTTTCTTCCATTCTTTTTTACCCCCCAGGCGCCGCGACCGCGGAAAAAAATCAACGTTCGGTGAAGCTTGAATAAAAAGATAGGCAGCTGGGTAAGCGGTTTGAATACAAACCCGAGCGAGTGTCTCCCCTGCCGAATCAAGACGATCCGGGAGTCTTTGCATTTTTTCATATTTTCTTATAGTGTGCAGTGGCTACGCGCTTCGAGAAAGTCGAGCCAAAGTGTGAAGTGGACTGAGTTGCAAGGTTGACTTTGACGGAGTCATAGATTCTGTACCCACAATGACTAAGATTATTAATCGATTGTGTGCAACTCACTTGCTTCTGTTTCACAGATAGAATGATCGCGTCAGTGTTTATTGTTCGTAGCAAAAAAAAAAGTAGAAAGAACCATTCCAAGTGAGGGACTCCAATAGTCAGCCCTCTTGGCAAGTGCGTTTCATTATCAAGTTCTACACGCCGCGTATCCGTCCTGATAAGATTACGTGATTCTCTGGACGTCAGACGTACAAAGAAAGATACAAAGGAAGCTACAAAGAAAGACGTTGAAAAATATTCTTTGCTCAAACCTGAGCGCGAAACATAAGCCTGAAGAGACTTGCTTCCAGGATCATTATGAAGTTATTCATTATTCAAATACGGGATAGATTAAGCATGATTTAGTTAACTGATTACGACATGTCTACACGCCCATTGATTTTTAAAACGCTTCGATAATTACTGCTGAGTGTTTCATGATATTATTATATGTCAGATGACTTCACCTAATACGCGATTTTTACGTCACAGCATTTGCCTAAACATGCTGAAAAGGCCGGAACAAAGCTGTGAAAATTGAAGAGAATTTTTTTGCATCAGTTATACTTATCGCAATGATAAGTCGACAAGCCAAGAAAAGTAAAACGATCAGTAAATAATTATCTATCGATAAGATTAAAACGGTAGAGTGCATTGCCAGGAATGAAACTGTGAGGATAAATTTGGTTTGTGTTTCATTCGAAAAAGCCATTTCGACTTTTCAATCCGTACACCCTGGAGGCAGTTACGCGATATTTACGAGGCGTCGAGGCGTTCGTAACCCTGTTTGCGGCAATTTCTTGTTTCCATCAGGTCCGCAGGCCTGCGGGGCAAATTCAACCCACCAACTTGGCACACAGCAACGCTCCAAGCTATGAAATGACGCGGGCGGTTGCCCACAATCACCTCAACTCCTCCCTGTCCCTACTCGGATAGACATATAAGTGTACCTGTGCATGTAGGTATGCATGAACGTGCACCGCATGCTACCCGACGAAGCAAATCTTGCGAAAAGTAAAACGTCCATTCCTTCGCTTTATATCATCGACGAGTAATTTACCGGAAACAAATGATCATTCGAAACAAGAATTATCACGATATATGACATGCACCGTCATGATCTGTTGACACAAAGACATCTGTGAAGAGATCAAAGGGGGCAACCGAGCGAGTTCCCTATTCCCTGTTCTTGGTTCGATAATAATTGTAGCAATACGAGAGAAGCCCTTATGGCCTTTCCCCAAGCGCGCATCGATACTCAATTCTATGAATGGAATGAAACGAAAGCATTGATAAGTGAGCTATAACTCGGTTATCGAGGACCTAGATAAACAGGCTGACCAGAAGTGCTATATTTCTTTTCATTCGATCTCAGCACTCGAAGATCTTTCAAAAACAATACGTACATGTGATGCGTGAGCGATGGTATAATTGAAACAGAAATTGTTTTCATCCTAGACAGAAAACAAAAAAATCATGCCGAACGCATGAGCTATTTATACAATCAACATCTTCGTGAAAAGCTTAAACTCGTTGTTAAAAATCTGTTCGGATTATTTGCCGCTTTGATAAGCAACCCTTATGTCTGCAGAAAGGCTAAAGTGAATATTGACCAAATTAAATGGAACTTTAAATTACAAACGCGATATCAACCCACAAATATATTTCTCGTTCAGGTTCTTTCTAATCAAGCTTCTAAGTACAACGTAATTTTCACATCCTAGCATTACATTTCGGCTGGAATATCAGCGACGGATTAACCCTCATTTCGAACGCGTATTTTCCTCGACATCGAGTGTTTGTACAAATCCATTCCTGTAATACGTCCATGCAGATGGTGCATGGGGAATGCTGAAAGCAAACTTTTCAATTTGCCATTCTATCATTGACAATTTCACGCAAATGGAATCTTGACGCGAACCAGGCACCTCGTGGAACGGCCCCTGCAGAACCACATTGGCGTTAAATAAGTGTAACCATCCCCGCATCCTCTGTCACCCCGTACCCCCGGCTCCTACATAATTGCCTGTGAAATCGCTTGATGGGTTTGCCTACGTTGTTTTCCTACTTTCACCTACACTACACCGCACCAATCTTCGCAACCAGAAAAATCTATAGATGTGTTAATCGAGAAACATATTCTCTTTTCTTTTAAGTCGATAAGAATTGGCCAAAACCGGATAAGGATTCTCTTGCATTATCTTGTAATTACTAAAAAAATACAATGAGCAAAAGGGATGCTGTAAAAATTGAGGAACTGTCGAGGTACTTGGAGCGAAACTTGTTATCCGATAGTTAATTAATAGTCGACGACCACAAATAGCGAGGTTGACTATTGCGGAACCGCAATCGCTATTGCGAATCTGCATTACTCGAGCGGTCCCCAGCAGCCTCTGCACCCTTAGACTGTAGGCCAGTCAACCATTTCGCGGTCCAACGCTCGCCCGAAATGACATCGTGATTGTTGTCTAACAATCCCCTAGTGCTTTCGACCCCATCGTTGATGTATGTACCAATGCGTTTAGGGACCAACTCATCCGTGCGCGGAGTAACAAGGGGTAATGAAAAAGGACAAGAATCACTTTACACATTCAATATAAGTCGGTGAAATCTATAACACGCCAATTGTTGTCCATATGCAAATTTTATCAGCAGATAGAACCTTGATATTATACCTGTTTGAATAAGAGACGGTAAAACGAACTAAATATTTAGCGACTTCTGGTCGCGAGAGACACGGTATAATAATATAGGAGATGAGAACGGCACTGAGCGAAGAAGGGAATGGAAGAGAGTCAAGGGGAGTGGGAAAAGGCGGCGACTCGGTGATGGCGGAGGACGATTTGAGAAGAAGATAAAACAGTTGTGGTTGTGTCGTTTGCTCCTCTTATCAGCGGGGACACTTTGCCCTACTCCACACCCCTCACCATTCATTCTCCTCAGTCCCAACCGGCGCTTCGAGTTTTCTCGCGGTTTCTGCCCAGCTATGACTGTATCTACGTATGTAAAATACACACTTATGTATATACCAGCTGCGTATTGCATGGAATACGTACTAATCACGGAGGATGGTTGACCCCACTACGAGGCGAGACAAGACCCCGAAAATACCATGTTCGTAGGTAAAGAACGAAGGTCTTTTGGAAACACCACGTGCCCTCTATTTACCTCCCGATCGGTGGAAGTTCGCGCAATCGTGACATCAATACATCGTCGATCGGATTGATCATTGCATCCCGAGCGGATGACCGAGCAGATGATTGGACCGCACAAATTCGCCGCTGCCTTGTGTTTGAACCGATATGTCTGGGACAGCGCGTACGCAGTCCCAACTACCAAAAATAATACGCCCGAGATATCCACATTAGGGATATTCGCAAGGTTCAGCTCGACCGTAGTGCAATGGAAGAGCCTCGTCTTGGAGGAACCGCCTTGTTGATCACGGTGTCCTCTGCGCCAGGTAAGTATGCTTAAGCTTGTTTCAGCAGGCTACTTCAACAAATCGCGGTCAGTTTTACTTGTGAGAAAGACCGCGGAGGTCGCTACCACGTACGCCACCTAGTGCCTAGCGCGTTAACGGTTTCCAAAAGCCTGCGTCAATACTGGCGGATATATACAGGATGAGAAGTAGGCTGCAGTCGGTGCAGGCGCCAGTAAAAAGAACTGGCTGTTGCATATTTTTAGGCGTAGACGTGAGTATTTTCTTACCCAACGTTTCGTGAAACACTGTGGTAACTCATTGAGTTGATATACCTACATCACGGTCAACTTTGACCATAAAAATTAAGTAAAGAACTCGATTATTCAAAAACGTGGGTCTATTCTTAAGAACGTACCAAAGGTATAGTCCAGTCAAAGAGCTGTTGAGACAGAAATATGATATGACGAACGGTTGAAAATACATCTAAAGTCAATCGAGTTGAATTTAGTTGAAACAATACTCCCGTAAATTAAACCCACAATAGAACAATTATTGACTTTGAAGAGATCTAATTATTAAATCATTTCTAGAATGAAAACATTTCATTGTCCAAGCGGTTTTAATCCACTAGTGCTAATTTTGTTCGTAAATTAATTCCCCAACCCAACAGCCACATTTTCTATTTGGCTTCTCAGTTGGCAAAAAGAACCATGGTTAGTCAAATCATTATAAATCATGAATAGTAACCCCATCCCTAAATACTCCACTGTCATCCAAAATCTAATTGTGTAGATTTGTAGAGACGTCATTTGCAAACAGTCCTACAATGTCATTACAGTCGATCAAAAAATTTTCTTTTTTACTCTACAAAACATTCAATGGTGAGATTCGTTTAAAGTTATCCAATAATTGTACTATTGCAGCAGGAATTTATGTCTCTCGGTTTTTTAAATGTCTTATTTTTTTTCTTTTCGGGAATATTGCTTCAACTAGATTAAATTCGATTAACTTAAGTTGCACTTTCAAACTTCCCTGATATCATATTTCTATCTTGGCAGCTCTTTGACTAGACTGTATGTTTGGTACATCCTTAATTTCAAATTGCTTCAGTGACACATACGAATACTTATAAGAGACTATTATGCATATAAATTCATGATGCATTATTATACGTTAGTTCAAAAGAAAAAATTTGAATAACAAATTTACAGAGTGATCAGGGTGCAATGCACGATTGCAATAAAAGGTGTGACAAATGAACTGATCGTTTATCAGGGTAAAAACTTAATTGAACGTGAAGAAAGTATTTATTCTTGCTGCCATGGCTTATAGCAAACGAATTGAGTTGTTGAGAAATATACGTGCCGCAGAAAAAGAGCAAGTAAATTTTGTATTTCATGTAATGTGTCGGGGTAAAAAATAGAAGGGGTTTCTTTCGGGTAATGAGGGAACGGCTGAATGTAGGTTCGGTGGAAGCAGGGAGGTAATAACCATATTTAAAGCTCTTTGTTTCAGGTCCATTTCGCGTAAGCTTTTGGAATACATTTTAGGAGCGATTTCATAATCGCCTTAGCTCCTTATCTTGTAGCGTCCGGAGTCTGGCACAATCGCAGTTACAAGAGAGGCGCGCACTGGTGTAAGTAAAGGTATAAGGAGGGCGTAGGTAAGTATTCCAAGTGATAAAAATTGTGCAGCCCGGGTGAAAATTACCGTCTAACAATTTGTTGAAACGGCCGCGTTATACAAAATGGTGGAGTGATACGGCATAAAAAACACTTGCAAAACGCGAGGACGAATCCTACAGGCTAACCGAGTTACGCGAGGTTGAAGGACATTAGTTAACGAAAATTGTGCTAGTTGTCGCATTTTTATACACCTGATGATTACAGTTTCTTACCAAGTTAATACGATTACCTTCGAAGGAGCCAAGTTTACGAAGAATCTCTGAGCTCTGGCTTAAAGGGCGGGAAGAAGGCGAAGGGGCAAGAGGTAGGGGAAATCTTGACAAGGAATGCAAGGAAAAGATCGACAATGCCTCGTGATTTCTTACTGGCCTGAATACCGCCTAATTCTTTCGAATAATCGCATATTTTAAGAACTCTCGCCAATGATAAATCAAATTACATTTACTTTTATGCCAACCGTTCATTCATTTGCATCGTCGAAGAAAAGTTCGTTGCCAAACTCTTACTTAATGGAGTGTTGTTAGCTAAATTTTGAATCTTTCACGCCTTCGTCGTCAACTCGTATGTTGTGTACGATAAAAACGACAAAAAGTTAAAGAAACACAAATTGACATTGCCGCGTCTCTGCATCACTAACCATTGTACATGTACTGGTGATGTAAAGTATATTCGCATTTACATCCACATTCGCAAAAATCGGGCGAATATTTTTCGAATGTAATTGTCACAAATAATTAATATTTTGCTTAGAAAAATTATGAAAACAATGAGATAAGACAAAACACATTAGTTACAAGATAAACTTTTATTATGAAAGTTTCTCTTCACGTTTGAATCGCACTCTAACTTCAAAATTAATTTGTTTATGTTATCAATTTGTCATTAAATAATCAAACAAAGAATCGGCTTAGTTCGGATCAGCTCGGCGATTTCCGGAACAAGATACAAACGACGCTAAATGTGTGGGTGCGACTTGCATAGTGTACCAATGTAGTATCAGTTAATGAATTGTCAACTTTTAGCCATAGAGAAATTGCACCAAACTTAGAATCTATATTCACATTCGCATTAGCGAATATCAATGACAAAATTCGCATCCGCATTCGCATTCGCGAATACTCAAAAATTTACATTCGTTACATCATTGATATACATTATACTGTATAACAAACGTAAATGTAATTTTTCGTAATATACTTTATTATCGGTTAAAAAGAGTTTTTTTTTTTTTTTGCGCTTGACTAAACATATTACAAGTGCCGACTGAGATACATCAAATCCTTAAACGATGATGCACATATCCGAAAGTTCTGAGACAAAAATCTTGTTTGAAAGTTAAATTAAATCGTACCGAATTCCGCATAAGGCAGAGAATATTTTAGTTTATCTGTCAGGACATTAGCGTCGTGAAATATGTGCGCGTTACCAAAGTATAGAACTTGAAATCAAGATCCAGGTGAAGTTGAGCGCTCTGAAGTTGCGCGCGCTAGCATCCTTCCTGTTAAGTCGTCCGTGAAAATACTAATTATTATACTGATTATTATTAATACGAAAACTTTACTCCGCGCTGAGTCGCAGGCGAGAAGGCGGAGAAGCAGGAAAGCGAACGGGCTGGAATGAGTGAGTGTGTTTCAGACTGTTGGCGTACCGACAACTTAACCGGAATGGGGTAGCGGGCAGGGGGAGGGAAGGAGGGGGCGAAACACCGGCTCTACACAGCCCTTGGATTATGCTTAGTTGTAATTAAAGCTTCATTATGACCTAGCCAATTAAGATACGCAGCCGCGATTCAAAAATACCTTATCCACCACTTCTGTATATCCCGTAGTTCCTAATATACATGTAAAGTTGGAATTATCACAAAATTCAGATGCGATCGCAGATCATGATTTACAGAATCGACGAAAAATAAAACTCATGTCGCTGCAGAAGCGTTGAGTAGACGCAAAGTTTCACAAGAAATCAATTATCAATTTCGATACATCGTTATGCACAAAATATTTATTGAGTCATTATAATAAGTAATTATCCAATGAATTTGAATGTGTACAGTTCATTTTCATCAAGCTAGCGTAGCTCTTTGACTGTTCTTCAAAATATCCTCGGAAAAGTCTTCGGCCCTGGAGAATTTTGCATAGCTGAAAAGTGAGAGAATAAAGAAGATATTGAAATAAAACAACGAAAGACTCGGAAGAAAGAAAGAAGCGCATATCGCAACCTTCCTTGTAAAACTACTGCACGTCTTCAAAATTAGACGCAACTTACATTCTGTTATACTTAGCCCTCTCGCTCCCATTCAATGACGGTCTCGTTGATGCCAATGCATCGTTCAAATGTCTCTGAGTCACACCGACAGTACCCAATGAACCGGAAATCTCCCTTCCGTGCTGAGAAATTCCCAAAATCAAAACGTCATTACAAAACATATATGAGATTGAAATACTTCTCCATATACTCTTGGAAAGCGCACGGCCTAACCTGTAGAATTGCAGCACTTGAAGCCGAGTAGCCAGACAAAAAACAGATAGTGCAGGAGGCCCCTAAAGTGTGGCAAAGAACAAGGAATCCGTAATGTTTATAAACGTTGCCCCGATTAGTATGCGGCTCAAATACTATTCTCGTCACTCCACTCGACGCATGAACGAGTCCGGCAATGCGCTTTCCCAAGTTGTATGGTTCTTCAAATGTGAGCTACGTTTATCCTCCTACCCCCACCTGTGATTGGCCAACGTATACTCGATATACTCGCGTATACGCGAGGATGCCGTAGATACCATGAGTCGATCCTACCAATTACACCTCCGACTGATGTATATTTCTGTGTTGTTTCATATATCTGGGACAGCGCGTACGCAGTCCCAACTACCAAAAATAATACGCCCGAGATATCCACATTAGGGATATTCGCAAGGTTCAGCTCGACCGTAGTGCAATGGAAGAGCCTCGTCTTGGAGGAACCGCCTTTTTGATCACGGTATCCTCTGCGCCAGGTAAGTATGCTTTGCTTTGGCAAGAGCGAGTACTTGAATGCATTCGGTCAAATTTTAACTGCGAGAAAGGGGGCAAAAGCGCATGCAGCGGTGGAGGGTATGCGACTCCTAGCAGCAAGAGGAGGAAGTATCGGGGATGTGTAGTCATGCGCTCCAAGTCTGTTATCCGCATGCGCATAAACTTTTAAACAATTACACACCACGAAAGCACAAGCGTATAAATGAGATTTGAATACGCATGAGCCGGAAAAGAAACGGTAAAAGCATTCAGACGATGAAAATCACATTGAAAATAGATTTTCATTTTTATAGAAAGAAAGTGATATAAACAATAAACATAGCAAACATTGCAGGGAATAAATGAGATTTAAAGCGAAAAACGATCACATGCAATCAGATTCAAATTTTCTTTTCATAAACGTACGCAGAATAAATTCATGATTTTTCTTTTGCGAATGAATTTATTCGGTGAATGAAGTATTATATTCACTTTGATAAATAAATTATCCCAGAACAAGCAGATCACAGTGAAATTGCTTAGTTATATGTATAGATATAGGTATACGTGCACGACAGTCCCGCGTTTCTCTATGTGTTATGAGATATTCCACGATTACGACTCCAATTTGCACCACACCGGGAGAATATCGCAAGACGGAAGGGGCGCTCAGAGCGTAAACGCGAAATCAGATAGTTCACAGCACATAGCAGATCGTTGGAAGGCAATGATTAGAAACTATGTTAATTAGACATGCTTCGCTAATGTCACCATCTTATTCGCATTAGTCCCGGCTAAGGTTTAATTCGCTTCGATGATGTCTTGTTACACTAGTCTTGTATTCGACACTATTTTGATCTAGAACGTGAAAAGTGCATGAGCACATTTTTAACGGAAAAAATGGCACCCGGATTTCGTTCCAATAAACGATTCAAGTCCACTCAAATACTTTGTTCAACTTAATAGTTGGAGTTTTGCTATACAGAAACATCGATACGCTATAAGTATAATCATTTTCAGTACCGCGTATTATGGCGGTAACTTAAAATTATCGTAACGATTCGTTTGCAAAGGTAATTGAAGCCAAATGGCCGGCAATCGAAAGAGATACACCCGTGTGCAAAATGGTATTTCTCTCCACAAATTATATCTTCAATAACGTTAATTTTTCGACAAAATGGTAGCGCTCGAAAAGCTGCTCACTCAAATATAACTTGGCAGTTTTATTTAATTATTAGATGCTCAATTTAGCAAAAGACAGAGAAACCGAATGAGTATCATTAACCATCAACAATACAGAGAGGTTTCCAAAATTGAACAAATTCCAATTCTTGTCTGTCCTGAAAATTTCATTTTTGCATTTCTTTTAGTCTGGTAAAATTATCATGGCAAATATCAAAGAAAACTATCACAAAACAGTCTATTGAAATTATCACATTTTTTTTTTTTTACCTAAAAACTTTAAATCTCAACAGAAATGGCATTCCAATAAAATCTTGGAGTCACATGAACCGCTCTGTACCTTTTATGGTTGAACATGCAAGTCACCGTTTAAATGGCTAAGAAAATACATACACATCTGTTGATATTTCGTAGGGGTTAAAAATAGGAAAGAGTGAAGAGCGATAACACAAAAGTCCACATGATCGCCACAAAAGCATCAACCGATATATGTTGAATTATAGTTATAATAACTTACCGATTTTACAGCAGCCAAATCCTCCTCTAAAACGGTAATTCTTGCTTGAGAAAATATAGAATTCAAATCAGCTCCTGTAAAGCCCATTGTTTCAGCTGCCAGGGTATCCAAGTCCAAGGAATTCAAATCAAGTTTTTGCGATTCGCACAGAGCTGTTAGTATTTCTTTTCTCTCTGTCTGAAACATGTTAAAGAAGCGAGTTACATAAATTTTGTAGGTAGCGATGTGCATACGTATTTATTTCATCAATAAGCATGCCCATTGATTCGCTTTTTCGTCAATTAATATTTGAATACGAATTAGTACCTTATCTGGTAACGGGCAAAGCAAAGATTTGTCTAAACGCCCTGGACGCAGAAGCGCTGGATCTAGTAAATCGGGTCGTGAGGTGGCGGCGACCACGGCAACTCCTTGCCTACCTTCAACACCGTCTAATTGAGCCAAAAACTGATTCACGACACGATCAGTGACCCCCGTGCTGTCATGGCCCCGTCTGCGTAAGGAAAAAAATAATAATTTGATTATTGCCAATGATCAAGAGAATAATATTATTCACTCGTTTTCCCGGATGAACACAGAACTTCTTAATACTGCTTCATACCTTGGCGCAAGGCTGTCGAATTCGTCAAAGAATAATACACAAGGTTTGGCGCTGTTTGCTCTGTAGAAAAGAATAAAGGTGGATAAAATGTGGCAAGATCATTTCTTGATCACAAGAAAATTACCAACTTTTCAAATACATTTCGCACAGCCTCTTCGCTAGCTCCAATATATTTCGAGAGCAGCTCTGGACCCTGAGTGGAATATAAACATTCTAGTTACTTTCCACAAAACTAGTATCTTGTCATTTCCTTCGTCTTTAATTCTTATCTGTTACCTTGACGCTAATGAAATTCAATCCACATTCTTTGGCAATTGCACCTGCCAGCATGGTTTTACCAGTTCCTGGTGCTCCGTAGAGCAATACCCCACCTTGCTGTCTTATTGGCGCATTTTTGAAAAGTTCTGGGTACTTCAAGGGCCAGTGAAGAAGCTCTATTAACGATTGCTTCACCTCTGCTAATCCACCTATGTCTGACCATGCGTAACCAGGCCCAGAATATAGATCAATGCCTTGCAAAGACATTGGTACAGATTTGTCCAAGCTTCGGGACAGATCTTCGTCGCAGGCTATCAAAGGAGTTGTCAAGCCACTATTGACTATAACAGAAAACGCAATTCTTGCTACTATCCTTTTTTGCATCGAAAGAGCTTCTCTTAAAAAATTTCCCATTTTGGGACCCGCACGTCTTTTTACGAAACAATGGTCGAATGATTCCGGAGATACGGGGGAGCAGTTTTTAAATTTTGATATATTCGGTAACACAGTAAAAATATCTGTATACTCCTAAAATAAATCAGTAAAGCCGCACCCTATTTGAGGGGTTTAATTTGGGAATATCATGGTCACTCTTCCAAGCTGGTTTTTTTTTTTTTTTTTTTTTTTTGAGGGGGGGGGCTAATTTACTGAACATATAAAAACTTGATGACGCTGCTCCCGCATATCTTCGGAAGCAATCGTATGCTCAGGCTAAAACTTATTTGTGAGTATTAAGAAATCATAAAGTATCATTTGACCCTTGTTGCGGACAAATTCGTGCGGACGCCAAAATGGAAAAAGATGCCCTTATTTGAGGGAGGCTCTTTTAATTAACAATCATCAATAATAATGTATCTATTACTAAAAAATTACCGTGTCGCCTCCAAGCACTAAAGACAGCCTTTTCTACGAATTTGGTCAAGTCTTGTGCTGTCCATCCCTCAGTTTTATTGCCATAATGATTCCAATCGACGTCGTTTGATATTTGCAACTTTGACTTCATAGCTAGCTGGAGAATGTCCATTCGATCCTCCTGGATAAAAAAAAATTTTGAAGAATTCAGTTAGTTATTTAATTACCCGTCAATTTACCAATAGGTATAGAAATTAATATACCTTTTCAAATTCAGGCACTGATAGGATAGTTCTGAAGAGGTGAATACCCCGTGGAGCAGCCAACTTCCTATTTATTTTGTCAATACTTATACAGGTAGCTACAACAGCAACGTAATTTACTGCTTGATACTCAGTTATAAGGTTCAACAGCATGTCAGCAGTTCTATGAGAAACGAAGATTTTATTACAAAACAGAATTAATATTGCGAGAAAAACGGCTGAATTGATTTTGAAAATGATCAGGCAATTCACAATAATACTTATTTTCAGGAGAAATTAGTCAAAGTTCATACATATCTGCGTAGTATAGTATCCATCAATGTGAGTCAGTTACCTGACAGTGTTGATTGCATCCGGAGTATTTTCTTCATCAGCCAGAATTTTTCCTGCTATACTGTCCAAATCATCGATAAATAAAATGGCTGGTTGGTAGTAAACGCACTCCAGAATAGCTGGCAGGAAGATTTTGTGTAATGTTTCCACTTTTTTACCTGTAGAAATAATTTTTTTAATATATAAACAATTACATATGATTGATCAAAATTTAGAGTTAAAAACTGGAATACATGTTTATTCGAAGTTACGATTATCCTACCTTTTAATGATTTGCAATCAATCACGTGCACATAAACAAAATTTGGAACTTCTCTAAAAGCCTTTTTCAAAATCTGGCCTACAGTTGTCTTTCCACTACCAACTTTTCCGCATATTAGAATATTTTCTCTGTCATATCCGAAATCTAAAGCTCGGTCTAAGCCCAGACTCAGTCCCAAAATAGATTTACATTCTGTTAAAAGAGATCTCAAGCCTCTGAAACAATCATTACCATTATGATTGTTGAATGAAAAAGTTGATTATTTTGTTACAATAATTCACCAATTATAACAAATCAATGGCAACTTACCGCATTGAGATAGTTTGCAAGCATACACTCTCTGAATCCTGTAAGCTTTCCATCTCGTTTTCCACACTAAATACGACATCCTTTACATGTACAGGAGTAGTTTTCAAATCATACAAATCTATCAAAGCGTAGGAAGTTGGGAGTGGGCAGAATTGAACAATGCAAGACTTATCATTCCTCAAACTCAGCACGGATAATGAATTAATAAGCACTTTATCATATATCGATTGTTCTTCGAGGAAATTTTCAAAATCTTTCAAAGAAACTGGATTGTTTTGTGGAAATAATTCTATAGCCGTAACAGGCTGCACTGAGTATTCAATCAATTCTAATGTGACTTTAGCACCCACTTTTAACTTGAGATTATGCCTGAGATTTTCCGACACGTAGACGCTTTTATAAAGCAAATGATTGGCAAAATATTCTCTGTCAATACAGTATGAACACTTTTTCAAAACCTCTTCCAGTACAAATATTTTGGCGACTACTTCTGTTATTAAATTAAGTCCTGCAGTACTGTTAGTTCGCAAATAATTCGTGTTAGTTACTTTAACGAATTGCGTATTCTGCCTCACTTTCTTAACTCGGCAATAAATCTCTCCAGAATGGAAATTCTTTGGTAAAAAACGTTGATTAATAAAAATATTGTACGGCTGTCTCAATAAGGAATCTACAGTGCTCATGGCCTCTGTGTCTTCTATCCTTTTTACAGGTAGGACCCGGAAAGTCTGAATGATATTCTTCTTTGAATATTTCCCCACTATATTCTCAACAGATTCTTCAATATTTGCCTCTTTTTTCTTATCTGTGTCAGAAAACAAATTCGGCACCACATTTTTAAACGTATCCCAAAGACTATCAGATGAATTTTCTTTTTTATCCTCTTTTACTTCCTTTTTCGGAAATGATACTGTTATCTCTGTGAACGGTTGAAGCTTTCCATACCTGTACCTAGGTTCCAGAGACTCTGAAGAGAAAAAGTGAGCCTTAAAAGTGAAAAATTACTTTTTTCTTAGTCCTTGTGTAAGAGTTTTTGAAATGAATTGGTATTTCAATAAAGGGAAACTTTGGATCTTAGGAATTATGATCAAGATCCCTGTTGGCGACAGATTGACCATTTTAAACTCACTATCGGCTTGTGGGTAAACATTTGTGTATTATTAAATATACTCACCAACATGTAATTCAACAGACAGGAACTTTGATATCCAAACAACAATTTGCTGGTCCACCGCGACAATGTTGATCTGGTTTAGTAATGACTCTTGTATTTTGTTGCTCTGCAATTCCTGTAAAACCAAATCTATGTAACAGATAACCAAATAAATAAAAAATAAGTTTATACATTCATCATTAAGGTTTAAAATTCTATATAAAATAATGAAAAACTCACCACAATTTCCCAGTCTTCGGAGCTTTTTGGCATGACAGTGACGTTAGATACAGCAGATGGATGAGCTTCAGACGATGCAAGAACATTATCTCCTTCTTGAATGCCCAAGGCTCTTGCAAAGGTTGCACTGAGCCTTAAGAATTGATCTGGACTCGGCTGAGAGTGCCAAGAGAAATAAAAGTCGCGATCATGATGCGTGATCCTGATGGCATTAGGCTGTAATTCAGTCAACAATACTCATGTAGATTCATTTGAATGGGCGCGATTTTGGTTCAGGGCTGACATTATTGACTTATGTCGCCATCTATGGATAATTGAGTTAATGTATCGTGAATGACTGCAGTTAGATACTCGAAGAGGGTAAGAAGATATACGTCCAGTTACATAATGAATGGAATTTACAGTTACAGAAAACAGTAAATGCGCATATTGATAAGATATCAAAACAAAATGGCCGCGTAATAACAATCAGTCAGGTTTGAACAACTATAAATTGGATCATACCTTTGTCGCAAGCTGTCGTTGCCAAGTAGCTGGTAAATAAACGAAGCAATTTTGGACGGTGATATATTTAACTGTGAATCGTTCAGCCTGCATTCTTTCGGAACGTATTGATGAAAATAATGACGTCTTTCAACGTCGAATAGCCGCGGCCGTGGTGGACCTTGCTTACAAACAAAATACGATCGTATCGTTGGCACCCGAGACGCAAGGTCACCGCGGCTACTTGTTGCGCGACAAGCAACGCTTGATCATTCGCCGCCGGTAATGCAAATAGTTCTGAAAATGAATAGTTACGTAATTCATATGTACGTTGACGGTTTTCTCCACCTCAAAATGAATTAGAAAGATGTCGGGTCTTCGTTTTAATCGGTCAACAGACGTACCAAGACGTACTGAGAAGTAAAACGATCGTGCTCGGCAGCCATTTTGTCAAGTGATCGTTAGTTGCATGGGTTGTCGCTAGGGGCCGTGACCGTGGAAAAATCATTGAACCAATCGTATGTCGCGAAATCTCTAACTGTGATATTTTGAACCAGCGTCAACTTCAGTTGCTCTTGAGTCAAGACGAGCGGAAAGTAGTAAAGTAACGTACCAGTTGTTGACGGATTTTTGTTAAATGAAAAAAATTACACGACCCAGGCACAAGGAATTGAATAATAAATATTAAGGTAAAAGTCTCGCGGCTTCTCTTGATCCTTGTAACGAATATATGTGAAGAAATGTGGAGAAATAATTCCCCAAATTATATCTTTCGCTTTTAAGGTCACGATAAAAATGGTGGATCGTTTGGCCAAATTGTAGATCATATCCTTATTAGCATTTCATGTTTTTCACTTATTTTATCACCCGTGCTTCATCCCATCGAGTCCTTATGAAGATTGCCTTGATAATTACACAATTATATCGAAATATTCGCGGTAAATAAATTCTCTGGCATTTTGGGCGATGCCAACGACCAACGGGACGTTCGTTCGTTACCCTCGAAAAATTTTGAAATTCCTTCGATTTCTGACTCGAATGTACCGTGATCTCTAGTCCAAAATGTCGTTAGATAATCACTTCACCTTATATCATCCGTACCTAAAATTCTTACAAAAAATGTGACAAAGTCTATTACAATGTAACTAGAGGAGTTGTCTTACGCTTAATTTTGACTTATTCCAAAGAAAATATCGCATTATTTTATAAAATAAAAACGCTACTGTTTACTTTCACTAAAGCTAATCGTCAAGTTTAAGAATACTGTCAAATCTGCATGCAAACAGTTCAATTCTAGCGCATAAGAATCAGTTCTTCGCATTTACTTGTTAACGTTAAAATTCATTTACTTTTGAGGTTATAGCGTCGCGTAATCACGTGACAAGTCAATACATCCGAAATACTTCTTTCAACTGATAGAAAAAAAGATCACAAACTTGACAAACTAGTATGAAAAAAAACCTCGTAACAAAAACTTACGTAATGGTTACTAAAACAGAGAAACTTAAATGCTATGTATTGTACATAGTGTAATATAATGAGAAATTTCCCTTCATGTACGGCACAAAATAGGTTTACCATTTGGTGTTTGATTTAAATAATTCGTTTGCAGAACTTTTTGGGGAACTCTTGACTGTCCCCTTACGTATTACTGAAAATGGCTCCAACCAAAGTGTTAAATGGCCAAAACAAACAGAATGCCACTGGCATAGTAATACGTAAAGGAATCACAACTAGAAGTCACAATTCAATAGCTAATACTAAGCACCTGACAGTTGCAAAAGACCCAAGGATCAAACGCAAAGCAGATGCCTCTCCCTTGAAAGAAAAGACAACAAAAAGATCAGCATTAGGAAATATCACCAATGTAAGTCAGAAAAGCAATAATTCCAAACAGTCGAATAGAGTATCAGTACCAAACTAGACAACCAAACTTAATTAAAACTAAATCATCAATAAACTGATGAATAAAACGCATTTGTCGACATTTACAGGCCATCGGCAAGTCCTTAGGCGCACAAGTCCATGATGTTAAAAAGATCACAAAGAAAGCAGCGACCCAAAACAAGCCATCCACGACTTCCCTACAGTCCCTAGGAAAGATTTTAGCTAAGCCAGACAATGTTGTGCCAATCAAGCCGAAACCACCTGCACGTGTACCTGCCAAAAAAAAGGAAGATGATAAAGTAGAAGTCCCAGCTAAAATAGCAAATGCAAGGCGCAGTTTAGATCTGGAAAAGTCTGAAGATAGTTCGCTGTATGTGAGTGCTTTAGAAGACGCTGACGAGAGTTTGAAAAAATCAACACAGAGTAATTCTAGGGTAAATAAAAAAATCTGTTAGATAGAAAGTAATTTTAAAATCAAGAAATTTGTTACATGTGTGAGAAGAAGCGATTTCGAACAATTCGAGTACACAATAATGGTCCTCACTTAAGTATTGCAGAATTTATTCGCCAACAAATTTTACTGGAAAGATTTAGCTCTGTAGAAGGAAGGTTGATGGTTAAGATAGAAAGCTACAATTTCAAAATGAGCTGAAAATTGTTTTACATTGATTTGAAGAATAGCTGCAGAAAAATTCATTCATATTCTAATTAAAGACCACCCTGATATGTAATCTCTAGCATTATCTTCTCTCCATAAAAGGTTGATGCCAAAGATGGTACTGCAAAAGAGCCGGAAGAGAAGGTGCAGGCTTCACCTGATCCAAAAATACCTACTCTTTCGATTGCAACTCGCCTAGATGCTCCGCCTACTAACAAATTACCCACTGGTGTACAGTGGGATTTTGATGCTGAAAATTGGACTGATCCTTACCAAGTTTCTTATTATGCAATGGACACGTTTAATTACCTCAAAAGCCGGGAGGTAAATGTTTAATTGTTATACTTTTGACTAACCTCAAGTGTAAATTAAATTTAGATGAAACAGTTTGCGGAATGTTCAATTCATTATTTATGTATTTTAGCTTAGCATAAACAGGTTATCTGTTCTATTTCTATTAGCCATTGTTCCTGATTGGCGATTATATGGAAAGACAAGTTTGTTTATCTCGATGGATGAGATCTTTACTTGTCGATTGGATGGTTGAGGTCCAAGAATCCTTTGAATTAAACCACGAGACTTTGTATCTAGCTGTTAAATTAGTAGACTTGTACCTCACTAAAGTGACGGTTGGAAAAGAAACGCTCCAACTTTTAGGTGCAGCAAGTTTATTCATCGCAAGCAAATTTGACGTGAGTCTTATGATATTTCCTACTGAAAACACAGTTCGGAAACCAATTATTAGTTCTAGTTACTCAAATTTCACTATCAACAGGAAAGAATTCCGCCTATGGTCGACGACTTTTTGTACATCTGTGATGGTGCATACACACGTCGGGAACTAACTAGGATGGAAATTAACGTTTTGAAAATTATCGACTTCGACCTAGGCATTCCACTTTCTTACAGGTTCCTCAGAAGATACGCCAGGGTTTGTACTTACGCACTATTATAACATGTAAGAATGAAAAACTGATTTGAAGGACTATTAGAACCTGATTTTCAACTTACGAGTAATTCAAAAATGATGAATTGTTAATTCACCATTGGTTTAATGAACAGTGTGCCAAAGTTTCTATGCCAACTCTAACCCTGGCTCGTTACATCTTGGAGTATTCGTTAATGGATTACGCAACAATAATGTACAGCGATAGTAAAATGGCAGCCGCTGCTCTATTCATTGCTTTGCAAATGAAGGATCTAGGTGGCTGGAATGCAACCTTAGAATACTATACGGGACTCAAACTTGAGGAGATTAAAGAAATCGTGCTGGCGCTAAATCAGGGATTACACCGAAAACCTAAAGAAGCATTAGCAACAGTTCGCAACAAATACAGTCATAAGTAAATCGAATTAATATCATCTGCCTAACGTTACCAGCTCATTGCCTGATAAACTTTTAATCTCTACAATAACTAATCGAACAATGTGCTAACAATGCCGCTTTTTTTCTTTCAGGATATTTTTCGAAGTCGCAAAAGTGCCACTGAAAGAAGTATTAGATATATAGTTAGACTTGTAAGTACCGTATTATTAGTAGTTAGATACGGGGCTTGACTGGTTTTTTTTAAATAAAATAAACCTAACTGAAATACCAACCTTACAATTTTGGTTAGGATTCCAAAAGTTTTTCAAACCTGAACATTAAAAATCTAACTGTACCCCGTTTAAAGCAAGAGAAAAGAATTGAAACTGAAAAACTTTAAGTATTACTACCTAGCTACGACCTTTTTTCTTCCAATTTTTTTTTCGTATATTTTACATTTTAACTCTAGAAATATTTGACGCAGAAACTTGAAACTAGTTTTTACAATTTATATGCACATTTTTATCAAAGTAGAAGCCGAGTTTGTACCAATGTACACTAAGTATTACCCTTTTATTCCCAAACTATTTGTACATGACTAATTTTTCAATGATACTTTACAGTCTCAGAATTTATGAATTATTTTAGTTTTCTTTTTTTTTTTTTTTTTGTCCCTCTTGTTTCAAAAATTTATTTTAGCGCCACACGCTTTTACTCAGAACTAATGACTCATTTCTGACGGTTAGAATAATTTTTTTCACTTTAATATCGGTCTTATTACGCTATCATATATATTCCGATTAATTTTATATTTTTTTCTACATTTATATTTTAATATATTAGATAAATGATAATTATTATTATTAAGAATAATAAAGGTAGCGTTATCGTTCGCAGCGCATCTAAATAATAAAGTTAGAATTATCGGAACAAGGTTGAAAATGCAGAAAATTTTCATGTGTGGCGCATTGTTATGGAATTTCGTTCCACTGGTATGATGGTGAGACTGACAGACTGATGCGATGGTAAAAATGATACCACCAGGGTAGAAGGTAAATTTTGAAGATTTTTACGGAAATTAGCTCTAATCCTCTTGTGCCTTGTGCTTATTGGATTGCTCGGGGCGTAATGAAATTCGACCACAAAAAAGAGTTGAATAAACAAAATATAACCAATCCATTACTATTTGTTTCTTTGTCAAACCATAAATGTTTGCCAGCTCTCAGTCGGTTCTTCGAATGTCTTTGCAATCTGTGATAAGAATCCCAATATTACGTAAAATAATTCCTGACTGAACTAACAATAACTACATGTATTTTAACTAATGCTAGTTAGTTGTAATTCGTACCTAGAGTTTTTTTTATATATGAGTAAAATTTGAAATTATATCGGCAAAAAATTTTAAAATCAAAAGTACGCATGTGAAACCACATCAGTAATGTCTCAATGATTTACACAAGCCTCTAAAGATATTTGTACAAACGTCACGTATCAATTTGTACAATATATACGTGACCCTTTTCCAAATGGAATAAGCTGTATATAACTCCAAAAGCTTCTGAAATTCTTTGTTACGGATTTCGAATAGTAAAAACCGTAAAACAGTATTTGCGTGTCAGAGCCCCATAAATCTGAGATTTCTCTTAGTGTATATAATAACAATGGTAATAATAATGTAATGTATGTTTCTTTTTTATCATCGATGAATGTACTATGATCTATTTTTATAAATTGTTGTGTGTATGTGAATTATTATAAACGAATACGTTAATATAAATTAATAAAATCATGAGATGTGATTAATTCTGGCAGTGAATTTTCCCTTGTACTTGTACGTTCGGCTGATTCCTTAACATCAAAATCGAAAATTCGTTATTCCAATTACTCTGTATAATTTAATTCACCACGATTCTGAAGACAGGACCTTTTTTTGCTTGATCCGTATAGTTGATACAATTTTACTGTGCTCTAAGCTTTACATTTAGTATCCAATTTAAAACTAAAAACGGAAAACCGTTGGTAGTTAACAGAATATTTGCCTTCATCGGCAAATCATTTGATAATTAACGAAATTTCTTTATTAAAAATTATTGATCTGGGCAGATAGTACACCATACATATATTAACAATAATTGGTATAAATTTTTAAAATGCAGGTACACTGTTATTCAACTGGATGTAACAATATTCATATATCTCCGAATCACGAAATGAGACATTTTGCCGCTCATCTTATTTCTTTGAGAACTTTGTGTACACAACCTTTAGAATTTTATTCAGGCTTTTTGGAGAAGATTAAAAATCGTGTAACGAACAACTTGGAATAGATATTGAATTCCTCCTCATTTTTACTGTATCAACTAGATAACGAAGCTTTACTGCTCATTTTGAAACAAGAGCAATAAATGCTGGAGAATTTGAAGTCTAGATGTGGGTATATCCAGTATTCTTTCATATTTAGCGAAACCTGATGATAATTTATTTTATGATTCTAAGACGCCATTTCAGAAATTATATTATAAACAGACATGTAACGGCAATTCGATGTATACACGAGTCAAATAAAAGTTTTTTGATCATGTTTTACTCCAAAAACCTTGACTTATAATCAGAACAATACATTAGCAAGGAACTTTCCGGCGCCCGAAATAATGCTGAAATAATCATTTGTTTTGAATAGATTCTAAATTTACATACTGCAGAAAGTTCTGAGAAGTATACCTCAGCTGACATTCAGTAACAATACGGGGAAGTTTGAACGACAAAACAGAACTGTTGTTATTGTCTGCAGAATACCATAGAACTACACCATAAATAATATAATATATCATATCACAATTTTTTAGTCATGACTCAAGCTTGGACCCTACTTATTCGGTATTATGTGTCTACTGTCTACCTAGGTCTGAAACTTATCGAATATTTGGGATTTAGAACTGCACTTGTTATCTCATAAGCAACTAGCAATATTTATTTTCAGCAAAGAAAAAGATTGCCCAACAAGAAAAATGACTTCAACTGCTTCATAGCCGCGTTTCGATTGAGTTATACGTTATCTATGTCATATTCCAACAGACTAACTTAGACAATTTTTCTATAAAACTTACTATGGATTAAATTTACATCCATGTAGAAAAAGTAAGAGTTTTTCAGTTTATCAGGTCGCGTAACTATATATACACCTTCGAATTTATTAGATAAATTATTAACGATTCATATTTTTACAATGCAACGCGATACTATTAAAAACTGAATTACTAATACTTGCTTCCTATGTACGTATATACACCCAAAGAATAGGTGAATAGCACTGGTCGATAGTAAACTTTACACATACAGAAACTGAATTACAAGGTGTGATGTGAGACATGTGACACCTACCTTGTGGGTGACAACTATGTTTATAATCGATCAAGATGTCTCTTCCATCGGCGTTCGTCTTGCTTCTAATCGTTTACATCTCGGACATTCCTTTCTACTGGATTTCTGTTTGCAATGGGCGTGAAAACACGCTCCGCAATCATCACATCTCATAACTTTTAGCACCTGCCAAGGAAATATAATTTCTTTCGAGCAGCATAGTTCGCACACAAATCCCCGAGCTAGACAAAGCTGAAAATAAAATCACAGAATAATTGTAAGCCAAAGAATTAAAAATTCACCTGTAACCTCTATTAGCGAATGTAGTAACGATTTTCTTAAAACGTAAAGAAATCGAACAATTATTGGTTGAACCGATGAATTGTGAAAATCTGATGCAAGATGCTTACTTCACATTGCACAACGTGACTGGAACAAGCTTCTACTAAGTCCTTCAATCGTTCAGGCAGCAGACCAACTTTGACTTGGACAAAATCTTGAATAGCATATACATGTGGATCATTTAGTATGTATATTGGTTCATTATGTAAAGCTTCCTGCAATCTGTACAGAACAGGTGAAAAACCGCTCAATAAGCTATATTCTTTTACTGGAAGACTAAAAGACCTTTATAAATCGAATGCTAATACTGCCAACACTTACTCTACAGCAAATCGGCAGGTGAATAGGAAATCTTTTAGATAGAACAGCTGTGTCCGTAATATTCTAGTTTTTTCTAATTGTTTAATGCGTCTATACAGCAGTGGATTTAAGTCGTTTACTTGAAACAAAGGATCTGCTGTCATTTGATCCAACAATCGATACGAGAAATTTGATACGGAATACCTGCAATCAAATGTAGTTTCCATAGTCTCGCTATCCAAACGCTTATGTAAACTAACTGTGTATTTACTAATTGAATATTTATTAATTATTATCACTTCTTAAGAGTCTAAAATTTTAAGCTTCTAAAGATTGATCATTAAATTACCTATTAAAATCCCATTTGGAAAGAATTTTTCCAGGTAGTATAGTGAGCTGATTGGTATGACATCCAGTGCAAAAATATCTTCCCAAATATTCACAATATCGAAATCGATTCGCATATTCTACAGCAACTTTCATGCCACATCCTGCACACCGATAGTTCTGTTTGGCCATAAGTATTCTCCGTCTGTACATGAAGTGATGTAACGGATTTAAATTGAATATTCATTCGCCCTTAAGTACCGTTAAAATTTATATCAAACTTACACAGGTGCTGGTTGAGGTGTAAAAATGATTTGAGGCCGCGGAGGTGCCCATTCCATCGTTCCACGCAACAGGGTCGCCTGAGTCATGTCCTCATTTTCAGCTTCATCAGGGCTAACAGGCCAGCTAGTTGGCAATGGAAGAAGCTGAAAAAATATTATCAAACTATAAAATCTTCTACTTGAGAAGAAATTTTAGTTTAAGAAATATTATACATATAAAACAAATATTAAATGTCTCATATTTTACCTGCTGTGGGGCATCCTGTTCAGAAACAAGCCACTCCAATTCACTAGCCCTCGGCAATTGTTTTTCACTGAACCGTCTTATGAGACACAAAGCAACACCTTCAGCAGACACAATGCTTTCAGTGAGTGTTGATTCTGTTCCATGCCTCGTCAGAGTTCTACATAATTCAGCCTCCGAATATAACGGTCCCATGGACATAGATACACCTGAGAATTGGACATATTTATGTCAGAAAAAAATAAATGTGCAGTCACTACCCATACATCATTGAGATTGATCACAAAGTAAACTTACCGGAGTTTCTTAGTTGAGAAATATTTCTTATGTCACCAACTTCCAAATCGTCAACATCATCTGTTGAAATACTTTCAGATGGTGTTCCTGGTGAAGTCGATAATGGACTGACACTTTGATCAGTTGTTGTAGCTGAAATATATTCCATCCAAATAAAAAAGTTGTAGTAACACAGAAAAATCTCGTTTATTTACAAAAGTGTTACCTGTTACTTACTATCTGTCTTCCCATCACTGAGAAGATCACGACTCCATGCACCTCTTTGCTTTTCCTGTTGTCTTTGTCGCCGTCGTAGCCTAATTCGTTGTTTTAAATTATTGATCTCCTCATCACTTTCATCAATTATTTCATCAACCAAATTCAACTGATTGTTACATTTCACCTAACAATTTAATAATCAATTCAATCAGGAACAATTACAAATTAAACTGACTTTTAAAGAATAATCAAATCTTAGGCAATAGTGTAGAGTAATTTCAAACCTGTTCAATGGCTGCTATCATAGCTTCAGAAATACTGAAATGTGCGTTTTCTCTATCCAACTCTGCATTAGCCCTAGTAAATTGCGCTGATGACAAAAAGCTTGTGAGACTCTGACCCTCGAGGGGCCTGGGAAAATATCCTGTAGCCATTGGCTGCACACTACTACCGCCGTCTTCCATGAAGCTTTTTTTTGGTGTTCTATAATCCTTCTGACCTTCTACTTCTGAACTCCACGACCCCGTGAATTCCGGAGCTGAATCTGGTAGCAGAGTTGTTTTTCGTCTATCAGTCTTTTGGGTTGCTCCAATCTTAATCGTATTGCTGGTAAGATGCTTCAACTTGAACTCTACAGGTTTCTTAGGCGACTTAGGTAATGCTTCAGTTACACTTTTCACAATATTGTCGTCATAATTCAAAGTATCTGAACTCCCATCACTTGACTTCATATCTAACTGCTTATCATGCAAGATTTTTACTTTCTTGCGAGACTTTCTTATCGGGCTATTCTTTTTAAAAACTTTTCCATCTACGTTTGATGTTGTACCCTTAGACTGGACTTCGGTATAATCAACTTTGATTACATTTGATAATTTATACGAGTCAGTGCTACAACTGTATGATGTTCTGTTTGTACCAATAAAAAACTTGGCTGGACTCGTGGGCTGAGGTATAGTTAAATTGTGAAGGTTTTCATGATTTTCGTTTAATGTAGGAAGACTACTCCACACTTTCAGAGAGAAGTCAATATCAGTTTTTGTTATCACTGGCTCAGAATTTATTTTACATTTCCTCTCCTTCATAATACTGCTTGGATTCTCTGAAATCTTTCTATCATTCAAATTTGATTGCGCCATACTCCCAGCTACACCTGTATGATACTTTTCATAGCTATTTGTATTCTCTATATTTACAATACCCCACTTTTTATAAGATAGATTTGTGGGATAAGATGATGATCTGCGATGCCTATTCGGACTATTTTTACCCAAATCCCAATTTGGAAGAAACTGTAATTATATATAGCAAAATTTCATCATATAAATATTAACAAGCATGAGACGAAGTTAATAATATACCTAGCATACTACAAGAAATAAGGAATGGTCTAGAAGGTATCAAATATTTTATAGTCTGGCAGTAACAGTAAGGCTCAGGTAGATAGACTTACCAAGCATGGATCAATTTCCGTTAAAAGAGAGGGCTGATTCTTTTCGACAGCTCTTAGACAGATAAGAGTAGCTTCTGCAAGACTTTCCTGGCACAAGAAAGCCCAAGGTTCAAGGCAGGACAACAAGTGCTCCTTGTCCGATAAAAGCCAAGAAAGCTTCTGAGAGAGGGAATGACTTTCCAAACTAGAAAAAGACATTAGAAGCTTCTGAATTCTATCAAATGATGATTCTATTGAGCAGATATCAATATCAAATTAATCAGTAAAGTTCACACGTCTACGCTGTGAACATTATATCACATACCTGGTGCTAGATTAGATAGTAATCATTGTACCATTGCATAATAATAAGATAAATATACCATGAAATATGTATATACCAAGATTGCATGTGCCAATATTGTTTCAGGGGTTACATGGGTTTGGAAATTTCAAAAAATCCATTTTTAACATTTTTTTCACCTAATAGTACATGTCAAAAATATTTTCCCAAAGTTTCAAGTCAATTGAAGTAAACGGCTAGGGGAGAGAGCCTTCGGAAATTCCTCTCATTAGGCTAGACCGGCCAGGAGCATCGCAGGTATATCGTTCTTTCTTCAAAACAAAATTTTTGAAGTCAGTGGCCGTGATCTCTCAAAAACAAATGCACCGATCTTATAGAAATTTTGCACACTTCTTCTAGATAGGACTGACTAGTGAACGCATGAAGAATTTTTTTTTCTTCAGTCATAACTTATTTTACAAAGCAATATGTTATGTAAAGTCTACTGAAAAGCGTACTTTTTTGCAAAAAGCTTAGCCAAAAATTCAAATTTCAATTAGAAAAAAATCCTTTGTTCATTCACTAGCTATACTCACCTATTAACAGAAAATATTTGGTGTTTAGATTTCAAATAAAGCTAGCATGGGTTATCGTGACCACCGCAAGATCACTGGGTCTCCAAAATTCAGTTCTGAACAGCTAAATTTTTGAATGTAAATTTTATGAAATATTGTTTAAATATTGTTCTTTCATATGCCTTAAGCTTAAATCAAATAGTCTTTCACTTATATTTTTTTTGAATACGAGCAAATATCCTTTTTTTCTACCTTTGAAACCCATGCAACCCCTCAAATATCCAAATATGAGAGTCTTCTCTGTACTGAAGAATACGTTCTCAGACGGCCATTCTCTGAGAATTTTCAGTTCAAATTTTCAATAATGTTTAATTCCAAAACAAAAGCTTGTTATAACATGGTAGCCACTAAAAATAGTATATCAAATTCCCTGACCAAAATATATTTTTTCCCTTGATCGAAATTAGAACCAATAGTGCCAATTATTCAAGTATCTAATAAATACAGCTCCGAATCAATCGGTATTCAAAATACCCTTGTGATCTATTTAATGGTTACAAAACCGAGCAATACAAACAATTCTTAGAATTTTGCTTTTTTGTGAAGGAAATTTATTCCTTGTCTTTTCATACGGCCACAAAATGCTCAGACTGATTTAAAAATTCACTGACTTCCCAGTTTACCCTGACTAGTGGCCACCATGTGTTGTACAACTATTCATTGTATATACTCGAATATTGAAATTTAGTACTCCGTTATTACGAGATTGAGATTCTTAGAGAAAATCGGATTTGAGAAAACAATTAGTCATTAAATTTCTGACCAATTCACAAATGCAAATGAAGTTATTTTTGTCATACATTTAGTATTTGCAATACTTACACGATCGCAAATATTTTTAGTTACTATAAAGATAGAATTTCCAGTGTTTTCAGCACTGTCTGATATATTCCTAGTCACTACAGACATGGAGGGACTGGCCAATTTATACTTATTGTTACATAAATAAAATGAATGCAGGAATTATTTTTAATAAACAACTGAAAGTACCTCTTATACAGCCACAACAGATCTTTTCGTGATCCTATCTTTACCGGTATATTTGAAAGATAATCGTCAGACTCATGGACAGATGGGGATGTAGCCAAAGAGGGTTGTAGCCAATTTAACCCTTGTATGAAAACCCAACAATCCGGTTCACCCTTGCAAGGATAGAGTAATAGAAGTAAATTACTTTTTTTTATTGAAAGTTTAACTCTATACTTCAACCATTTTACGCAGCGTAATGTACGTTGCAATTTGTGTATGAGAAGCATGTGACTCTCACCATTGAATCGAAGACTCGACTCCCATGCCTGAATATTCTTTCCATGCATTTATGGAGTCGATTCAAACCTCCGTACACATTCCAGACATTAGAGACTTGACTAACTAACAGTCCTTCGACAGTAGATCGAAGGTACTGTAGAAGCTGCTGGTGTTCCCTGATGTGTGGATCTTGCATAGATGTCATCATGATTCTCCATGTAACAAGACAAATGAGGAATATGGCGAATATATTATCATTTTGCAAACATTATCGGACTCAAGGAAAGGCCATGATTCATGTTATCGGTTTCAAATAATATCGTAATTATACAGTGAATCATAAATCACAGTGCACACTGCACAATTCTGATCTGACAGCCGGAAGCGGGAGGCACGGATCGTACGTATCACAATCGTTAAAAAGTCACGCCCCCTCGACTTCGATCGAATAACATCCTTATTTATTTGCAAAAAAAAAATCCTCGTTACGTGGTAATTACCTCTCACTCTGTCCAAAGACCTCTGAGTAGCTAGTTTCCGGTTCTGTTCAATGGTTTTCGTATAATAATATGATTCTGCAAAACTCTCATATTTTGTAAACACTCTTCTCACGAGACCAATGTCTATATATTGGAACGTAACGCAGTTCAAATTTCAACGGTCGGTAAGGCAGAGTTTGGTCAACGTGTAACTGTGGAACCATGTGACCGACTGCTTCGAAACTCCTGGTAACTAGAGTTATGTAGTAGACATACACTTAGCTCGTCCGGCTTGGACAGCTTGGCGCTAGCTTCACATCGCGAAGTACAATGCTTCAACAATGTTCAACCTATAGATAGACGGGATAGACGAACTGTATCACGGTAGGTATGTATACTGTATACAGGGCATTCTATTTAAAACATTTTCAAATTGTAATACTCTGTATTTTTGTACTGAATAGTTTATTTGTTTCATAATTTATATTTATTGTTCTTTAGTTTCCAGAAAATCTAATGTGTTTAGAAATGTTTCACTTAGCTATTTACTTCACTAAATAGCATATTCACTTAATTATACTTCCATCTTTTGCAAGCTTATCAATGTCTATCGCCCCCAAAGTGCAAAGACAAACTAGTGCAGCTCCTTGCTCAGCCCATTTCTTGTTTTTTTCCCTGAAAAATGAAATAATGTTTTTTACTGTTTGAAGACAAAACGGGTAGCATTAATTCTACACCCAATTTGGATTCTTACCAAAATGAAGAACTGTATTTTTTTCCATTCACTGATACTACTGAGCGAAATAATTTATCTTCTTGCTCAGTATGATAGACTGGGAAATTAGTCCTGTTTTCCTTGGTCCATTTCAAAAGCCTCGTCTTCGGTAGCTCTAGATCATGAGTGTAGCTATTACGTATAAAAGCACACTGCATCACAACCACATCATCCTCTTCAAATTTTCTCTTCACTCCTTTTTGTCGATCCAAAGAGGTGGGGATCACTTGAAACCTACCCTGAATGCCTCTGTCTAAGTACTCTTTCCGTTTAGTCCTGCAATAATCTCCCATATCCCAGATAGAACTGAAAAAAAGTTGAATCATTATTTGCTTCTTCTAGGAAATCTTCACATCATTGAACCCACGATAATTAATGCTTGGTATAAATTTTACCAAATCTGCTGAAGCGTTTGAGCTTCTAGAAACGCTTTTCCTTTTGGAGTTTCCTGTAACTCTCGGAGAATATTTTGTATACAGTACTTTGTATTCGATGGGGCATTGTCGTAGTCAATAGCATATTTTAAATAAGACTGTATTACATCTTCAATGGGGAGTATACCCTCTTTTCGAAATATTGAACAATTCCATTCAGCAGCTCTAGCGAGCATCACACTACTGCAGCCTGTTTCTTCTTTGAATTTCAATATGTCTGAATGTTTTTCGATTTCCTTTGACCCCCCATTTGCAATAACTGGAATCGGCAATTGTTTAGCAACTTCTCTGATTATATGACAATGATTTACATGTTGTGGTCTTTCATCTTTGGTCCTTCCATGAATCGCGATCGCGGATATACCCGTTGAAACTAGTTCCTTGCACAATGCATAAGTTCTGTCTACCGTTGGAAATATCCTGATCTTACACGTGACAGGAATCATTAATCCATTAACTAGTCTGTTCAGAATTTCCTTGGCCATTTCTGGTTGCTCAAGAAGCGCTGCTCCCATGCCGCCAAGAATTGAAAATTTTTTGGGACATCCCATGTTGACGTCGATACCAGCTACATCGTTCTGCACCATTTTTCCGACTTTCAAGGCTCTCTCTGCATCACAGGTGCCAAGCTGAAGAACAACGAACTTTTTCTCTCGATTGCAAGTTCGGAATATTACGGTACCGTCCGTTTTATCAATAAAATCAACGGTCCCCAAGACGTCTGAAAATCATAAACGAAAAATTGTTTATTCACATTTACTTTAAATTCACCGCCTGCATTGCCATTTCTGATCTCCACTGGTAAGGTAGAACTACCATTTTCTCGACGAACCGAGCGTAGCAATTTCCAATCGATAAGCTCTTCTGTATAAACAATGTCAGCGCCGTAATCCAAGGCTAAAAGTCGCATCGGTAGCGTTCCAATGCGGACCATCGGTGCTAAAATAATCTTCTCACTATAATCCAGCCTTTCGTCCATTATAAAAAAAGATGACTTGCTTAGCGAACTGACGTTTCAAATCAATTCAAATAACTACTCGATCTTAAAACTTGGAGATAGAGTTAAGGGTAGAATAGAATGACGATACACCGGAACTTCACCCATAATAAAGTCACAATTTGTAAACGTCAAAGATCCTTACAGGTTTGATCAACAGATGACTCTGTCCTAAATTTGCAATATGTAACTATTTCCAATTTTTTCTCCGCATCTGACGCAGCATCGGATATGTTATCACCATTCTCTCTCTGTCTGCTACCATCTGCTGGCTGCACCCATGATCGGGTGTATCTAGCTGTTCCACGGTAGTATGTAAGGCCGTGGGGACTGAGCTGTGCTATCGAAAACGAGTTGGGTTAGGTTAGCTTAGCAAGGTACGTATTCTTTGAAATAAATACCGATCCAAACGAAAGCCGACCTGGATATGTAAGACAAATGTGACGGACGTTTATTCCATATATATAGATTCACAGAATAATAAAATTTCATAACAAACTTGATTGTTATACAAGACCTATCCGGTAATTTGTGTACCAAGATTCGAGCATCAATGAATAGTGAGTTCTTGCCGGAGTAGAGCTGAAGCAGATACTTTGATAATACATTCTTTCTGCCTTTATTACAATTGACTTTTTTAAATAACTTCAGTCCGGGTATCTTGTTTCAGATGACAGATTTGTCAACAACTGTAGCTCACTTAGCTAAACTGGGCACCTCGATTGTTTGCATGAAATATTTCAACGATCCATACTCGATTCTTGTGAGCGATAATCATTGGGCTACGAGAGCTTTTCAAATTCTGCTCTTCCACTCCATACTGGGAATTTTTCGATTTGGTAACAACATATAAATAACTGCTGATATAGCTTATTACTTAATAAGGCCAAATAACAATTGAAATTTTTACCACAGGTAATCCAAGCACCTCCAAGTATCTACGTGGATTCTACACATTTTTCTCAAAGATTATCCACACACTACCATTTGCTTTAATCGTTACAGAGATATTGCATTGGAATAAGACAAGTGAACAAATAACTCTAACGTTGTTGATTCTAACGGTTTTTCCCATTGTGTATGAGTCGAGGTCTAAAGAAAGAACAAGACGACACTTGATCGATGTTGCTGTCGGCCTAAACTTATGTGCTCTTATCTATGTCTCCCTTATAAGTAAAAATTACAGTGCTATTAGCCTAGTCGTGTCTTATGCTTTTACACATTTCTTATTAGAAGATATATCTGATCGATATGATGTACCTTACAGAGATCTTCTTCAGTACAGTCTTTGTTTCATGGAAATTTTTTCCATACTAACTCTGAAAGATCTTCAGGGCAATTACTGACCTGTTTTTATACCCATTTTAAGTGCCAAACACACAGAGCTAGGAGAAAACAATAATTGGCTTTGAGCAAATTGAGTGACCTACTTACAAGGAATAGGGTAATTGATTGAATATCAATTTAATGCATTAATTGCAAAGTTCACTGGCCTAAAAATTGGAAACAGTCCCGTAATTTATTGAACCTTCCATTCGTAATTTGTTTCGTATTTTGAAAGATTGATTCTTTTATAACCACGTATAAGAGCAGAGTCTCTATCTACATATACGTACAATATCTCATATCATTTAGAAATTTATCCAAGTTTAATATACCAGTATATTTCTAATAATGTATTTACAATCGTTTCAAGGAAATTAAAAAATGTGCACGTTATTTTACCTGCTATTTAATCACTTTACTTTCAAATGCAAAACTCTCCATGTATACCTAGTAGCATACTGGATTCTGACCATCCCAACCGAGCTTCCGACACTTGAGATGTGGTCAAAATCCAACACGCCAAGCTTGGAAACGTTATTCTTAGAACTTAGAAAGTGAATTCGAAAAGGTTCGATTTTTTATTTGATAAATTAGATCGGTGGGAATATATGGAGCATAATCAGGATGATTTCATATTTATCTTTTCCACTGAATTTTTATACCTATGTAGGTATATCTGTATTTTACAAAGCATTATAGATACACATGGTAACAACTGACTTGCAAAAAACGAGTTCAACATTAATTATTAGTATGGAAAAGAGTTAATCATCCCCTAAGCCAATAGGGTTGGAGAATATAACTTAGACAACAAATAAAGATTTATCAAATTCTAGAACTAATTCAATTTGTATAGATGAGAAAAGATTCCTACAAAATTAAAGCATTTCACTTTTTTTCAAATTTCAAATTTCAGACCAAGAGTAAATAAAATCCCTAACTTTTTATCATTTTCCACCTCCCTATTTGTTACTGTATGTATATTACCTATACTTGAATATACACATAATTATATACACAATTCATTTAAATAACAAATATTAATGTCAAATAAAACATTCTAACATTTTGAGTTTATTTTAAATTTACATTAACTACTAATTTTCACATACCACTTTTTCACTAAATCACTTAACTATTCGGCAGTACTAATTGAGATTATGATCAAAGTTAGCACATCAAGGAATTGATTTCGACTATCTCATAATTAATTTCAATATAAATTGTGCTTTATACCGATTTACAATAAGATCAGACATGTAAAATCTTACAAAAACATTTCAACACATCATTGTCATATAATTTACATATAAAAAAATTAATGAAGCTCCATAAAACTCAATTATATAAATACTTGCGGGTCAATGTGCCAATTTGTGAGGTTCCGCAGTAGCTACTATTCCCGATTGATCTATATTTTAATTGATCGAATTTTCATAGTATAGAGATACTTATATATATATTCGCTAATTAGTTTATGGCAAGAAATACAAAATGGCTTCATCGTATTAAAACATGTATCAAATATCTGCTCTAAAATCTTGTTTTAATCTTGGAATCAATTTAACTTACTATTGATCAGATAGAACTGTGTGCTACATTAAAGTAATACCATATAGAAAATTGAATACTCAAAAATTTGTACAACCAAAACTTTACGAACTAGAGCTAAACTGGCTCGAATACTTAGGACGGCTCCAAGATTTTGAAGCATAACTAATCAGTAATCAGTAATTACTGAGAAATATTTATTCGTACATTTGCTATTTTGAGTAATATGTCATTCATTTATTTGTCAACAATAAGCCAACTTCACTTGATCCTATGTTTTTCAATAATCTTAAGCGGTACTCGTGTGGTTATTAGCACCGCTAATAGCACTAAAAAGAGCAGCACTATTCCGCTTAAAACTTCCAACCTGTTCATCAGGCCAGACAGATTCACCTAACAGTGAGGACAAATTCTGACATAATTTTTGGTAATTCTCACGCAAAACTTCTTGATATTCATGCTGATCCGAAGTTATTAATTTGCTGTTTATCTGTAGAGCTGTATAACAGATCTTAACGAATTCCCTGCAAAGATAACAAGTCCACAAAATATTACTCGAATAACAAGTAACAAGTATATTCTTAATTAATTGGCTGGCAATCACATTTACCTGAAGACGTCTTTTAAATCTTCAACTTTATCATCGGGGTATTGAGGCGAAAGAGCCGGATCTAGAAATGCTGAGGCATAAGCTAACGGCCCTGCGTTAACCGTCACACATACACTACCCTGAAGCCGCAGTTGAAGTTTCTTGGCATCTGCTGGAGCAATCAGAGCAACATCTTCTAGTTCTGCAACTCTTTGTCGCATTTCATCAAGAGCAACTTCAATTGGACTAAGTTCCACAACTCGTTTCTGACAAACTGCGATACGTTTTTTCACATAAGGAAAAGAATATTGTGCTGAAAATAACCGAAAAAGTAGTGAGGTAGTGCATTTATTAAATTGAAAGTGAGAAATTATAGAAATTATTTTGATTACTTGTAAGAATCGTCCGACGCTTCCACTGATCCTCAGGATTACCCCTAGGTTTTCCTTCTCTTGTAAAAGGTGTTTCAAACATAAAACAGCACACATCATGGTTCTGCTCAAATTCAGTAACTCGAATCTCAAGTTCCAATTTTTCGAAATAGGGAATGACATGGGTAACTTGTATGTATGCCATTTTCGGATCTAATTCGCTGTTATTAACAGGCACAGAATCCATTATCATTTTCACAACATCATGACCAAACTTCTCTGAATAAAGTCTATTCAAACGCTCAGATATTTCAGATAAAGATGTTACTTTCGGCTCTTTGTATATGTATTCCTGACCACTTTCATCCTCAAAATATGCCTGAAAAATATAATTTTCATATAAAAGAAAGTCTTGCATATGTGAAAATTCAATATTTAAAAACAAATTATATCCTTCTTTAATTCTCACCGAACCAAAAAAGGCGACTCGATAAAACCTTCCCAGTAGCCTTTTGCCACTTTTAGTGACCTCAACAACTTTATTACATGCTTGAGCTAGGTGTGTATAACAATTGGACAAGGCCTGGTAGTTTCTTTTGCTCTCATACATAGGAATGATTAGCCGATATAATTGGCCCAGCAATTCAAATCTCTCAGCCTTCTCTAACGTTTCTGTACATGCCTCGAGCTGTTCCAGAAGAAGGTATTCATTATAATGAATATCCTGCACACCTGTTGAGAAGTTTTTTACTTGTTATGTCACATTTAATATTTTAACGAGCAGCATTCTATGATATAAATAGCTATAATATCCCATATATGAGTCAATTTACAGGTAATTGTCTACAAGTGAGTACGAGTTCACCAAAACACCATCAACTATTGATCCCAGTTCTAATATGCAAAAATTATGAATTTTTATCGCATATTTACAAAGTTAGGTACAAAGTGTACTGATTCACAATAAATACTGCATTACATGCTACAACGTGCATTTTCTTATACACTAAATTATCAAAGTTTTGAAATAATTATTCATTTGTACAAATAGACCAAAAGCATTGGAGAATAAAAACTAGTTTCGATATTGCTAAGTTTTTGTTTGAATTATTAAATCACATGGTGACATATATTTAAACGCTGTCATGGTATACCAAAAATATTGAACTGAATTCCAACTAATATTTGACCGTATCCTTATCCAGATTCCATGTATCTTAAGACGTCAAAACAAAAAGTGATATCTTAATTATTTCTTTATATACCGTGACATTGTCTTTTCAGGCTTAAGCTAGTGTTAGTACTTAGTATATGAAACAAACATGTGCAAGGCAACATACAAATCTCACCAGCATCAAGCTTAAGCCCACGTTCATCTCGTGAAATGTTCACAGAGATCTTGTCAAATGCTTCTGCACCCCACGTATGGATTTTTTTCAACTTTAGATACTCTGCCATTAATGCTGCTATATGCAACTGACAACACGCAGCCTATAAGAAAGTAGTGTAGTGAAGATTTCGAATTGTATTAGGAATAAAAAATTTAAAACGAATGATATAACAATCTTTCTAATCCACATGAAAAAATTTCAATTACTCTTACCTCAGAAAAATTTTCCACCCTTGCGTGATTTCGAGCCATAGTTTCAAGCCAAGTATGTCTCAACTCTGGTGTACTGGCATACGAATTAGCCAAGCTATGCTGTAAGTCTACTAGCATCTCTGGATCATTGTTGTGTTCCCGCATCTGTGCCGTAGCCATTAATACAGTTCTAATTCTTTTAGTTAAATCTTTAACCTCGACTGGAAATCCAGTTCCTTTCATAGCTTTATCAGAAGATGCATAGCTATTGATAAGGGACAGTGATTCTTGAAATCTTGAATTGTTTAGACCGATCACATTTCCTAGCATCTGCGATACAGATATAATCACCTGCAAAGAGATATGCAACTCTATAGATTAAATAGTCTGATCTTTAGGGGAAAATAAACTGCGTACGATTTCTGCTACTTTGAAAATTGCTGAGTACAAACTGACGGGCAGTAGCAGAGGATTAAGAGTGTTTACGTGCCTACAAAGAACATTGCTGGGTTGAATATATTCTTAGAACGCGCTATTTAGACACCTCTGAAAAAAAACGTAAAGACTGACCAAAATTTCCTGCCCAGCATTCCTCAGTACTAAATTGTCGTTCATGTGCACTTTTAGATTATATTACTTCCTTTCTGGAAAAAAAGGAAATTCCTAATATTACATATTAAGCCAGTAATTTACCTGCAGATGTACCCTGGTTAATCCTTTCCTGCTGGTGAACTCAAAATTGCTCCGCATAAGCAAATATAATAAAGCACACGATTCTTGCCTGATTGAACTTAGTTTACTGTTACAGCATCGGAGCAATTCGTAACACAGACGTCCACACAAAACAGCATTACCTATAAATTGGAACGTACATACATGATGAATATTTTACTTTTATTGTTCCACAACTAAACTATAAATTAGTCCGCTTCGTTTGCTTGAATCACAAAAAGTTTACTTTTAATTTTACATTATTTTTACATCACTTTAATCAAATCTGTTAACATTTTACTATACACTTTCACATAGAATTATTTCCACACCAGTCTGAATTGTTTTGACTGTAAGGAATGACTCATGTTCTTCTTAGTATGCTGTCATTTCAATTATTTAGTTATTTTATTACGTTTTGGCTAGTACAGTCAGCTATCTTGATATCTGAAAATTTACTGTAATATATAATATTATACATTGATTTGATCGCTATGCATTCAACATAGACAGTGGTTGATTGTATTATTATTTGTATTTAAATTGTTATTACATTATATGATAAAATATACCTGAATGTAATTTTTACAAAACCTTCAAATTAAATACCATTTCAGAGTGCTGTATCACATTTCTGTTCTACATCTGTCAACAACTTGACTACTTTGTAGTTTTTGTGAGCACTAGTGCTTTAAAGTCGACTTTTACGTACTAGTGCTTATCAGAACTACACAGTAGTCTCGTTTTTAACATGGGGTAGCACAGAAAATACTAGGTTTGTGGCACGTGCAAATAAAGGGATTTCTTGATTCGTGTGTGTTTCGCACTTGCCTTTGGCTTGTGAGGCTCTTTACATTCGTCGAAAAATCACTATTTTATGGCACTTGCCACGAAAATAACTATTTCAATTGATGGTAAGTTTGATTAAGCTACTTCATACTATAAACGCTTGGGAAGGTAACATGGCTTATTTAAACTTATAAGTATAATTAAGTATCCATTTTGCCACGTCATACCTGAATGAATTGAAAATTTTGTAAGACTAGTTTGTTTCATTTTCTCGTACAAAGTAACAACAACTTGAATACAAAAATGATGCAATTAACACACGTAGATGTTAAACGCATTTAAATCTAATTCGTGTATAATATTATGTATATTATTGTAAATTCTTAGATCTGAACATGGCTAGCTGTGCCAGCCAAAACGTTATTTAAAAAATCAAATATTTGAAATGATTGCTTACTGAAATCAACTCAAATGTATACATGCCAACAAAGATTGGAGATTTGATCATTGCAATAAAATATACCAAAACAGTTGTACATGAAATTGACCGTCAATTAGAATTGCAGCTAAGGATAAAAATTACAGATAATAAAAATACATTACGATGCACTATTATAGCTAATAAAGTTTGCCGATCCGATGCAAAAAAAAAAACACACCTAAGTACTAGAACTGGTTTGTACTGTGAAGACTTTTTGCAATTATTGTCATTGAGACTTTTAAACAAAACCGACTTAAAAATGTTTTACCTTGAAATAAAGTGACGGAGTAGTTGTTCAAAAAGGCTCTAAATCCGGCAAAAACATGTCTTAACAGAGTCTCAGACTGTCCTATTTGTAGAAAAGATAAATAAATGTCAAATATTTTCCGCATTACTGGATTATACCCATCTCCAGTGACAAGAGCATCCTAAGGAAAATGATATCGAAATTTAATAATATTTATTAACTCTGGTGATTTGTTACTAATAGTAAAAAAATTGATGTACCTTGAAATGAATACAGTATAATCCCAAGCAATCGAGTGCTATGAGGCCAACTTCGGTTGCCATATTAGCTTCTAATAACGCTTGATGTAACTTTCCACTCTCATTTTCAGCTAAATTTTCTCGAGCGACTGTATTATGCGTCTGCAGCGTACCAGTCCCAGAAGTTTCAGATGAGAAATCTGGTGGTGCCATCCTGGCAGGTAGAGTCATAGCCTTGACAGTACGTGGTTTCCCACCAGCGCTAGTCGAGTTACTTGCTATCTGTCGCTTTCCCACATATTTAAACTGGTAGAGGCTCATTCTAAAATGAAACGATTTATTCCAATAAGTAATTAAAAATTTTCAGAATAAATGTCTAATCTTTACTTACTCAATGACTGTGAAAAAGCTAAGTAATTCAATGTCACTGCACTGCTGCCACCAAGCTATAATCTGGTGATCGCCTAAATGCTTGACGACGAATAGAAAGCAGAGGAGTAGATCTTTGACTTCGGCTGATTGAAGTTTGTCACATCTAGATGAGGTCTGGGTGACGCTTAACGATCGTGAATGACCTTTGTGTTCATGAGTACCATTTTCTGTGGGTTCTCGAATTATAGCAGTTTCCTGAGAAATGTTCGATTGAGATGCTCCGGACATTGTAGATGCATCGGATTCTATGCTTGTGCAGGAATTTCCATTGACTAAACCCTGTCCAGCAATCGCCGCAAAGTATGTGGAGTCCCGAAGATGCATGGAGACTCTGATTGGCGATTGGGTATCCAAATTCAAAGTGAATCTGTAACGGTTGGGAAAAAAATGTATATTGCTACATCATAAAAAGAATATGGATGTCTAGAAGAGTTTGAATATACAATTGAATCAAACGTACCTATGCATTGACCTTGGTGTACTAGTACCAGTTGTATTGTTACTGTTGGTATCTCTGTTTAGCAGAAAAGAACTACTACTTGATATTCTGTTTGACGTGTTTTGCTTTCCTTCACTCTTAGATGTACTATCATGTACCAATTCTAGTCTGTGCAAATTTTCCAGCACTATACCTAGCCAAGGTATATATATTGATGCTATTCGACTCAATTGCCCCTGAAATAATATCAATTGTATCGTTATGGGTCATATTCAAAAAATTGTCGAGGAGAAATCATAAACAAATTTCAAACTCACTTTATTTTGATACCGATCATCCAGTTCATGTTTGGCCATCAAATCTCTCAATGTTGCAACTGCAACTTTTCTAATTTGTACAATTTCATTCAACGATGTTTTCACTTCTTGTAAAAGTAAACCAACCAGGAAATGGTGCTTGCAAAAGTTCTCAGACAGGCAATACTCATTCATTAACTCTGTAAGAATTTTGAATATTTGTCTTTAAACATTTTTTTTTAATAACAAAATTCATTTGTCTAATATGGTCAAAGTGCTGGGGAAAATCAATCCACTTTTCACACGTTTGCTAATCTAATTGCCATAAATATTTATGTATGTGCAATTTTGATTGAGAATGTAAGTATTACAGTACAAAACAATGACAAAAATTCTCTGTGCTATGATGTACGAAGAGGAGAAGGAATCTTCAAACGATGTAAACCAATGTGCATATTTCTCTCAACTACTATGGCTACATGAGAAAACCATAATACAGTTTGAGATTATGAATATGGCATAACATACCATCACTATCAGGCTCTGTCTCTGTATCTTCGGAGAGAGGCATAAAATAAATATATTACAAATGTACAGATTGAAGACGTAGTATGTTGTCTGAAATGCTTACCTCTGCTAGTTATTCTTGACTGCATCATCGGCAAATTAAAGGAGACATAATGTTCGTGGGAGCAAATGATTTGTAAGAACATGAATTTAAAATCATGTAAAGCACGGGGATCGCCAGGTGCAAAATTGTCCATATATGAATTGATTAACCGAAATACAAAGCCTCGATCCATGAATGTCAAACATTTCTGTGACAAGAACAAGAAAATTTCAGAAATTTGTGTGAAATAAACTTCTAATATGGTTCTACAAGTACATATAAGGATATGAAATATATAGCAGACCTTTAAAAAATGTGCGAGGCTTTTGTTCAGCTCCTGGGTTTCAACTGGCATTTCCTTGTATCTCTTCATAAGATATGGCATAATTACATCTAAAAGATTTTCTATGTTCTTGTGATATTCTTTGGAAAACCTTTCATTTCTGTGCATCTGAAAGCATGTTGCACTATCTTAATAAACTAGGAATTCTTGGATGTCATGCATGAAGTTAGACCAGGTAAAAATAAAAGTAATCCGATTTTTATGTAAATATTGAATATTTTTTGTAGTATAGCCGTAAATCTAACCTTAATTCTGCCAGTAGTTAGCAAATGCTGTGCCATACTTTTGATCATAATATCAAAGAAAAAACTGGAGTGATGCATAAACTTATTGACTACTAAAAAGTCAGTATTACTCGGTTGTAACAGCGTCGGAAGATGTTTCCCAAGCTCTTCATGTACGGTTGTAATTCCAGTTTCTTTGGATGGAGACACGAATACAAACTATAAATGAAAATATAATTGAAAATGTTTCAAGAATACATGAATAACAGAGAAAAAAAAAATAATTGTACAGTGTAAAAAGTTACCGTAACATAAGCTTGCAGTGTTTCTTTCCGTTCCGCCTCATGCACCATATTAATGATATGTATCAATACCCTGATGATGTATAAGCTTACATCTTCATTAGTTGTAAATATCAGCAATGTAAAAAGTTGGTTCAATATCGTTGGTAGAAACGTGATAGCTGTGACCTTTTGAATAGCATGAGCAGCTTTTAATATTTTGCACGTTTCTGATTCGGATGGCATAGCAGATGGCTTGGTATCTAATATTCGCTCAGCATGGCTGAATAGATTATGTAGATGTTGATCTCTGGCAAATACTGTCGAGATAAGTTGAAAGCCAACTGTGAATATTGGACGTTGTGAATCAATCCAAGTTATATCAGGTCCAGCATTCTGTATGGAAAAATACATAAGCTTCTCATGAAATAATTATACCAAAGAGAAAAATGAGTAGTTAATCTACTAACTTGTTAGAATCTTAAACAAAACTGGGACATTGAATGAAAGGACGTTTTGTGGGTGGAAACAAAGAGAAATGAAATACATTACTCTGATACACCTTACAAAAATTGAAGTGTAGTAGTGAATGAATTGAAAGAAAAAAATAAACAATAGAACAAATCTTACTTTGTATTGCGTGAAGTGACGAACATGAGGACTTGAACGGTTTTGAGGAAAGCATATAAAATAGCAAAGCGTGAATGAATCTCATCATCACAAAGCATTGTAAATATATAAATGATCAAATTAAAAGGGAAATGAAACAATAGTTATTGAACAGACGTCAGTACAACACATATATACTTAAACTCACGTATATCTGATGAGTGGAAAATGGTTGGTAAGTAAAAATACACACGCAGATAGTGCCCTCACCCAAATCTGCTGTGCGCATTGCAAATGCTTGTAGGTAATTAGAACTACTTTGTTATATCTATTTCACATATCTTAATTATTCTTTCCGACCTAATACTGGTCGAAAGAACAAGTCCAAGTATGAGTGATAATTTGAAAGTTGATGAAATGAAGAAGGGCCTTGAAAACACAAATGAAATTAGTGGATGAATGGATATGACCTTACTCTTACCCCTTTCCCTAGGCCTAGGGGTTGGATGGACAGGTAACCGGCTGGTAAATGCGTAGCTACGGGTAACACTTGAACATCCACGTTTAGCCTGATCAAAGCACGTATTTAAGAAGACAAGTTTACGAGCATTGAAGGGTAACAGACTAAATATTTAAAAAAGGTAAACACTCGTTGGACACAAAATGGTTTTAACTATTCAAACCTTGTAAGTATGAAGTCTCAATGACCAAACGATCATTTTTTTCGTATTAGTTAAATTGAATCGTGCAAAACGTACCGGCCCTTATGCAGCAATGGAGCCCACGAGTACCCAACGCAATTTTCAACCCCGTTCTCTTTTTTCTTATTCATATCACAGCTGATATGATAGAAGGAGAACAGAAGGTGATGCTTTGAAGACAATTTTGTTGGTAACCTCATTTTTATTTCTTCGTACCATGAAGGGACTGCGTTATGATGTAGAACTGAGCAAGATGCTTTAAGACGCAAAATCGACAAGCCAGGTTTCCCGTAAATACACTACGTACAAACATATTAATTATTAATATCACCTCATAAGTAAAGTCATGATCAATTACGCTTGTTTAAACAATTAATAAACAAATTGAAATTTACTCTTATGGGCTGAGCATTTTCGCTGTCATTGTCTCTAAGCTCAACAATACAAGCTATGTTTCTGGCTCTCGTAAAAATCTTCTGAGTGTCAAAAGAAAGACTTTGGGGATAAACATATAGATGATTTATGTAAGTGATGTAAGGATGAACTTCTCTTTCCGATGATCCTTCAAATTCGGCAATTTCCAAAGTCGGCTCTGATGTAGGAGGTATAGGAAATGGCTTCAATGGTACAAAAGAAGTCGTTAACGTATCTAGACATATAACGAATGACACAGTTTGAGTACTCTGAATAGGATTACAACGAATTTGGAAAAGACTTCTATTCTTTGTTAGCAAATTATTATAGAAAACAAGTTATGTACTCACTTTCTGGAATTTCTGTGATTGGTTCTATTTTTAGTTTCAACCATCCTGGTATAATTGTGAGCTTACTGAGCTTCTCTGGTCTGTAAACAAGTTACAGGATGATGAATTAACGGAAATTACTGTTTTAGCAGACTGAGTTTCTATGTTTCAAGAAATGTTCTGCTACCACATAATGATTATCAAGATACAGTTCTACTGAGGTTTAAGTGAATTTGTTTTAAATCAAGAAATAACCGACCCTAATATAGATTGAATAATTTTATGGAAAAAAGTAATAAACTGAAAGCACACAAGTAGTACGAACAAATTATTATCATCAATAACGTACAAAGCAAGTTACTTACTTCCTATATTCCGATAAAAGCTTTAATAATTCATCATCTTTGATTTTGTTTCCTTCCTGTCTGTATATTGCTGGGAAGTCTGAGGCAGTGTCCAATTCATTGCTGTATAATCTGAACAAAGGCCTTGCCGCCCAAGCAAAAGGCATTGTGTAATTTCCGAGCCTGAACATTGACAGAAAATAACAATTATTTATCACTTTTAGGTGTATCTGGAAAAAATTGGATGAACGTTTCATTTACCTTTGACATGCGGCTTTAACTTGTTTATGGAGTTTCAGACCAAGTCTAGGATCTTTCGTGGCTCTAATATAAGGTTCAGATGTTTGACAAATACCACCTTGTAATATTTTGTCTATTCTTACAACGAGAAATATGTCAGGATGTGGATTGCTGACGCTAAAGATCGCCTGCAAACAAAAAGAATTCAAGCAACCACTGAAACTAATCAATGTTGAGCTTCTATGTAAAAATGATTTGTAAATCTTGATATGACATAATAAATCGTTGCATAATTTACACACTTGTTTGGGATACATAAGCCATTCTTTTGGTAGGCTTTTGATTTCTTCTGGCAATGGAACATCCTCTTCCTTTTCAGTCATGATTCCTACTGGGCTCAATTCTTTGGAAATATTTCTAACTACTTCGTTGTTGATATCGAAGTGAAAGTTTTCTGTCAATTTCCTGCCATTTCTTACATCAAACAAACATAATGTAGTTTGATAAGGCTCGACCTGGCACAGAGAATCCTTTTCATCTATCGGAGCTTGCAATCTAAACTTCAAGCTCTCACATTTTATTAAAAGTCTTTGTCCAAATTGCTCCTTATAAGGATCTACAGTAGTGTCAGGAGAACTGCCTGTTGGGCTTTTAGCATGCGGTATGTGGGGATATATACAAAATAATCTACGTCTATTCTCACGCCTCGATAATGCTATACTTGTGTCGGTTTCTCTGGAATATCTTATTAACTGAGGGTTCATACTCTGCTCCAAGCCTTTCAAAGTTCCATACACCTATAAAACAGTGAAATTATTACTAATATTATTATTCATTAGAGTCACAATACATAATAAATGCTGGAAAAATTCTTTCATCGCTTCAAAGCTCTGGTAATTGATATCAAGATGCTAAATTACAATGACATCGGTCCTTCGATAAAGTTTGAGTTTATTGATACTAAAACACAAATTATTATCTTACTTGCATAGGCTGAGGTGATGGGGGCGGTGTATTGCAAGCTCTTTCTAATGAAGCCGCTCTCTTGTCTTCCTGCTGTTTATAGTGTTGAAGTACAGAGCTTAGTTTGAGCAACCAATCTTGTAGTTCGATTTCGCTATCTGCAGCCAAGCTGTAAGACTTGTGTGTTCCTGTCATTCTAAGTTCAAAACAGTATCTTCCACGCTTAGTGTTCCTCACAACTTCAGAGCAGAAATCCATTACTATTGTTAATTTAGCTTCTCCTTTCTTTTCATCCTTAAATAACTCAAGGATGTAGGTCCCATCTACCTCTTGCCTCAAGTGACAGTAACGCCGTTTGAACGATTTGGAACCAATGTGAACAAACATACGATCGCTACCAATCTCAGGACCTTTCATTAAGTATCCCTGCTTTGTAATCCCATCACTTTTAGTTGAATCCTGTTGAGAATATAAAAATTTTACATTATGTAAATTAGCAAATGTAGTATACGTATTATCCCGATTGACAAAGGTAAAATTAAAGATAATTTTCATTACTATTGTCAGTACAAATTAAACCGATCAAGATTATGTCAGTGATTATGGTTAGAAGTGAGATTATTTCTTACCTCATCTAATTGATCAACTTCTGTGTCAATTTCATATACCTCATCTTTAAGGTAGTCCGAATTTGTTATTCTGCAACATAGTAAGGTAAAGATGGATATTTGTAAGTCTAATTTCAACGGGTCAAATTTTCCATGGCCTGTCACTTCAAAAACCATAATACATACTTCGGTAATTCTAAGTAACTTCCGCTATATGCTGTATATTTATAATGCACCAGGTTCCAATTGGAAGAATATGTTTTAAGGCATTCTTTAGTGAGAAGGCTACAGCCATCTTCGCTCTCAGTACTTTCAGAAACTTGCCGTACGGTAGAGACGACAGTTCTATACCTTCTTGGCAACACGACTTGCTATAAAAGACCACAACATATAGGTAAGAATTCTTTGACCATCGTAACTTTTCTCACATTACTTTCTAGCTCCTCAAAAATACAGCACAAAGATTTCCGACCAGGCTAAATCTGAACTTTAGGAGTTTCTTGTTTAGATTACCAAGACACATATAAGCTAAATATTTAACATAGAGAGGGTGTGTTAACATTAAGTGTCAAATGTTTAAAACGGGAGAGAAAAAAATGAAATTTCCATACAATCTGATAGGCTGATTCAAATCATCATCAGGCATATTTTACATGGTGGTAATAATAGCCACTTTATTTTAGGTACTAAGTTCGTGAAAAAAAAGTTCCCTTTGTACCAGCCTGTAAATGCTTCAAGCTTTATGTACATGGACTAATCAATGACCAACAAAAATTTTTTGTTTAAATGTGGTATGTACTGAACTAGTACTATGTTTACAAGCTTTACCGAAACATCATCTTGAGGATACAGTAAAAGCTCGCGCTGTGGATCATTTTGCAGAAGAGTTTTGTTCTTTTGTACAAAATTTTCAAAGTCTATGGGATCAACAAGGTGTGGCTTGTTCTGAAATAAATCATAATATGTTTCATTATTACATGAACTAGATGATTTTATCTAGAAAAGAAGATAAAAATTAAAAATATTTTGCATAGTAGTAGGATGTGTTAGATTACTAGTTAAATAGTGCTGGAGAATACATTTATATCACTGTCAGATACAATTGACAGTGGATTCGATACTCTAATGTATAAAATTGAACAAGGCAAAGAACATGAAAGTTCATATTGACTGAAAGTCAATATGAACTTTCTTAATTACAAAGTATATTCAAGTTTATTGCGCTCCAGAGTTGTTGCATAATTAGCAGCCAGTGGACGATAAAAATAGACGAAAATAGACATGTGTTTGTAGTACCTGTACTGTGCTCTCTCTAACAACCTGTGATACAGTTTCCCTGAGTTGTGCAGCCATCCCCGGTTTTCCCAGACCTCGAGTAAACTTTCTTTCGCTCATCTTGACCGATGTCAAACCATCAATTTATTTCATCTGCATTAATATATAAATACATCACGTAGTACTATACACCTGCGGCAAAACCGACACTTTTTTATCGGCATTATCGCCATATTTGTTTAACGTAGTGTATGACGTAAAGAAATTCCACCTGCTAATCGCTGCGTACGAAAATCCGGTCGCAAAACATCAAGGATATAGAAACGACTGTATTGTGTATAATGCATAGCAAAGATTCATTTCAATTAAATGCTTACATTGGCAATGATGATGATACTTCATATTTTATTTCACTCATCAAAATTTGACGTTTCGTCAGCCATTTTACGGATAGTTTTTCTCTTCCTTATTCCCTATGGGTAACTAAAGAGGAACAAGAGGCAAGCAATCCACTGCACTTATGTGCTGCACCTACCCACTACTGGTATCAATGCATGAGTGTATGTATGTATATATGCAGTACACACACGTATATAAATTTCTAGGATCTACGAGAGATCCCGCACCGGTCCACCGCAGCACCACCGCAGTTCACCGCCGATTGCCGCCGGCTGCGCGGTCTGCGCTTACGATTAACGCAATCCACGGAGCGCAATTCTCTGTAGGTGCGGTAGGTGCAGTCGCATCAGATTACGGATCGACGGATCGCATTTTGCTTTCCTCAACGCCCACTCCACGATCCGAGGCGCACACGTCGAGATTAGTGCTATAGGCGCTACATCAGCTGATTCTCTCGCAACAGCAGCAGACGAATTCGTCACTCGTATGGTAGAAATTTTCAAAAATTTATCGACCGGTGCGAGTGAATCTGGTGACTTCTGGATGGCCTTTCGAAATTGTGAAATCATCATTTTTGAATCACACGTGCGAACATTTCGCTAATAAGTGCTGTGAGCTTACAGCACGATCACAAATACCTGACATACATGCCTATATCGAGCACACTTATGATCACACGGATAGCCCAACATTGCATGTTTAAAAATAATTGGCTGGGACCCGAGGTTTGTTGCGTGTTACGTAGATCGTGTCGTTTTTTCGTAGACTGGTGCAGTGAATAAACGTAGATCAGTGAAGACAATTGGTAACACGAAAGGAGGCGAACCTTCGCGTCCCGGTTCTGAACGCGAAGGGAATATACTGTGCCTGGAACTGCTAGGAATAAGCTGGGCGATACTATGGAAGATGAATTGGAAGACAAAGTTCTGTACCAAACATACGTCTCACACATGAAACTTATATCAAAATTTGCTGTAGGTATTCCTACAGGGTTTAACACTGGCATTAACACACCCATTGGTTATCTCTGGAGAATCATGCGCATCTACGTTCTAAAGCCTGAAATTCTCGTCTGTGGCGCAGTACTAGTCGTTATGCTCTTTTACCTTCAAGCTGTCGATGTGTGGAGCAGAACATTACTTGGCAGAATTCAATATACTCTCGGTCGATCAACCTCAAAGGTATCAAACACACTCAAATCAAAATATAACTACTCCTACGGTTAACCCATGCAATATTGCTTGCAGCTGACAATGAGTTGGAATTAAATTTTTTCCCGTTTAAATTCAAGGTTTCGAAGCTTCAGTTTTTAGTCAATAGTTCCGTGAGCAGCGGAGAAAAACTGAGCTGGGAATTGAAAGAAGGTTACATATCAGCTTATGCTGTACAGGGCAGACGAGCACGGATGGAAGACCGTTTCGTAGTTAATGACGATATCAACTGCACTGGTGTCTCATTATTTGCAGTTTTCGATGGACACGGAGGAGAAGTTAGTAGCGTACCTTTGGCTGTTTGTCAAATGCCATATAGAATTATGCTGTCCAGTTAGAAAAACTATTTGTGAAAGGCATATAATTGATGGTTGATGGTTATATTAGTGTTAAATTTCATTTCAGTTCGCTGCCAATTATGCCAGAGATAAATTAATCCCTAATATTAACAACAAAGTCATCGAACTGAAAGATATGATAGCTGGAAGACCGTCGAGAATTAAACCAGAGAACCCTGAGCAAATAAATGATGCTAAATCAAAAAATGATGAAAAAGACAAAACCGACGGGATCACTTCTCTCGAGCGCAAAAAGTCCTTCCGCAAAACTTTGAGCACCTCACTGACTGATGAATCTATGAAAAAAGCCGTCGGCGTTACCGATCCTGAGCTACTGGATAAATTAGATAGTCTTGCTCGTCCAATAACTAGAGAGGTCAGAGTGACAATAAATATAGCCAATATACTCAGCTATTTCCCAATTTTTAAATAATACCATGCATAGGCTATAAACCTCAACAAGTTCTAATAAATTCTTAATATGCTGGTAGTAGATTTAAATAAATTTGCTAATTTTTTAAGATATGTAATTGTAAATAATTAATTTAGGTTCGACCTAGTAGACCGGGCGAAAAGCTGCCACCAAAAATTGATACGGCTAGTTACCTTGATGGTAACAAAATAAACTATGGTAGATTGTTGACAGATGAAGTACTCGCTGTTGATAGACTGTTGGTGGATGCTGCAAAGAAAAATATGGATGTGGCTGGTAATTGTTTTCAAGTCATCATCTACTTATTATTGAAGATTGTCTCTCACAATCAGTAATATTTCATCTGTATCTTACAAAACTGAATTGTGAAATAAATGAGTTGATGGGGATTCATCGAAGCTAAATCTTTCCTCCGGGTGACAAATTCTACACAGTAAGCTTGGGACAAAAGGATCTGCTAATCTTAATATTGAAATTAATACGTTATTAGGCACTACTGCTTTGATAGCTCTACTAGAAGGCAACAAGCTGATTGTTGCCAATGTTGGGGATTCAAGAGGTGTAATGTGTGATGGAAAAGGCAATGCAATCCCACTGTCCTTTGATCATAAACCACAACAGGTATGCCCTCAAGTGACACTATATGCAGTCAGATATGCCGTGACTTAGCAGTAAAGTAACATAGATTCACAAATTCATTTTCATTTACAGGGTGGTGTAACAATTTTCTTTCTCTGTATCAAATGATGACAAAATATTATTCGCTTCATAAATGTTCTTACAGCGACGGGAGAGTAAGCGAATCAAGGAAGCTGGGGGTTTTGTCACTTTTAATGGAGTCTGGAGAGTAGCTGGGATCTTAGCAACATCCAGAGCTCTCGGAGATTACCCTTTGAAGGATAAAAAGCTAGTGATTGCTGATCCTGATATTCTAACTTTCGACCTGAGTGATCATAATCCAATGTTCCTTGTCCTAGCATCTGATGGACTCTGGGATACATTCACAAATGAGGAAGCTGTTGCCTTTATCAAGGAACGTATTAATGAACCTCACTATGGTGCTAAAAGTATTACTCTACAAAGTTATTACAGGTAAATTATATCTCACCGTAGTTCTATCTACGTTATTTTATTTCAAAACGAATAATTATAAACATGATAAAAGGCCTTGATGTTAGTTAGTATTCTTTGAATCATTTTGTCAAATTTATATTCCAGGGGATCCTTGGACAATATTACAGTCGTTGTGATCAACTTGAAGGATCGTAAGTATAGTACAGCTACATCGAAACGAGTTTAATAAACTCATGCTAAATAATGTTTGGCTCCTAAAAGTTATTAAACAGATATCAAGTGTAAAAATTTTCTAGTCATTCATGTAACTACTAGAAAGTAATTTAAATAATAACATTTCACCTTCTGTCTGCGATAATATGGTCATAATTTCAAACTATATTTGATTAAGAGTGTCTGGAAACTATTAACGGCAATTAAATTCATTAACTTTTCTAAATACCCATACATAAGACCGCAGAAACATTTCGACTTTGACCTATCAATGCCTGTGCAAACTTTGTAAGGTGACAAATCATTATATAGGCAATACTGCAAACGAGGAATCACATACTAGCATATTTGTTTAGACCACAGGTATTGAATTGCCAAACACCAGGGGGCAGGGAGAGATAAGATAAATATATATACTGTTGAATAAATCCTTAATTTCCAGCTCGCGTATTTGCTTTATCAAAATTTATTACAAATATAGTGAGAACTTACATCGCTTTTCCTCCTGTACTTTTTTCTGATTGTACACGTATTACGTTATTTCTGAAACTATGCCACTTGACTTCAAATATAATCATTTATAAATTTGAGTCATTAAAGTTTATGACACTTCAATTATTCTTAAGAAAGTGAAGCAGTTCTTAAAACAGTCGTACCAAATTCATCCATTCGATAAATTCAGCTTAGAAATCAGTACAATTATTTTTTATTAGTTTTCTTTTTGTTCTATATTTATTTCTAATTATGAAGCCACTCTTCCTTATGATATATAGCTATGATTCAAATTGTATACAGTTTTATTTTTATTGAGGTCAAATGAGAAGTAAGATAAAATAATCATTAGGCATCACAGGTTTTTTTTTTTTGTTTCTTGATTGTAATATGTTTAATCTTAAAACTGGTTAAAAAAAATTTGTTTGCAAATGTATAGATACTTCCAGTAGGATTTATTTTATTATGTAATATTTCTTACTTATCATGTAATACCACTGAAACATGTAACAAAAAGCTGTTGATTCATACTTTGAGTGGTTAGGATGAAAAATAATTTATAACAGTTTTTGGGTTTTCCTTTTCACTGTCTATAAATTATATACATGTACAATCGCATTTAGACATTACTTGCATTATAATAACCGGCAGATATTGTCGTTTGGTTGATGAAAGCATTCAAATACTTTCTGAATATATTCACATATCAATTTTAAAAAAATGCCAAGTTACAATATATTATTCTAAAAAGTTGCCTTATTTACGCTTTTATATGAATTTCTCAACTGTATCATACCTCTATTTTCAAGTAATTGAAAATATTTTGAACTATATATATAAAATAATATGTATACATGTGTACACGTGTGTGTGTCTGTATATATTTATACAGACACACACGCGGACACACAATTAATACAAACTATATATATATATATTTGAAAAAAGCTATTAATCGTTAAATCGACCTTGTTTTTGCTACAAATAACACATCGCGTGTGCCAAATTTATAAAATTTCCGTCATCCTCAAGTAATTAGGGTAAGACATGTCAACCAACCATATTGATCGACAAATGAAATTTATTCGAATATCTATCAAATTTACAAAGTCTAAAAAAAACTTAATTAGAGTCTATAGCAGTAAAATTTTCACACATATTTATTATATAATTGTTGCATTTTCAAAACCATCTCTCTGTATTTCTTTCAACTTTTTTCTTGCAACAAGTAATACTTGTAAAAGAGTATTTTACTCTAAAAGACTCCACGTCTAAGGTACTGCGAAATGTTGCTCATTCTTTTAATATATATTAACAGTAAATTGTAAAATGTCTGGTATCGTAATCGCAATTTTGGCAATGTGGAAAGTTTGCTTTGATTGGTAGCATCGTGCACCTGGCTATTAAACGTTACGTATATTTTTAAAAGATCGAGTTACGAGAATTTATTTGTTCCCATCTACCCAACTCCTCCACTTAAGATTAGACTTACTAAAGCCCCTGCCTATATTCAAAATTTTATTGAAAAGAAAATTTATAGCTATGAAGACCACGTGAAAAGCTCCAGTACCATATGACAAGTAATTGATATAAACATTTAATAACTTATGAAGATTTCTTAAACAAAGTCTGTTTTCATTTTAATATTTTATTCTTCAACTAGCTAGCTACACTAAGGCTTACCTTAAATAATTTCAGATAAATTTTATTTTTATTGAAGTCAAATGTACAGAGACGATCTTGTATGTGCGATATTTATACTCCCTTCTCAATTAAGCATTTGTAGAATAGTGCAATTCTACTTAACCAAGAAATTCAAACTCTTCGTCCGAAGCATCGTATTGACGGTCAAGATTTTCAAATTCCAGTACTGGAAAAATCGTAAGTGAAACTTGGTTATTAAAGTTCACCTGCATCTACTTCTATGCAATCACTGTGAATAAATTTCATTCAACATACTCCCTGAAGCTGTAGCCCCTGCTGCTTCAGCTGTGTAATCATCCACTGGAGACCAATCGGCAGGTTTTTCTGAGCATAATTCAAATAGTGGTTGTTTCTCTGGATTAATCAACTCATCCTGTATCGATTTGCATAACGATTTGAAGTCTTCCTCTGTTGCACAGAAGAAGCACTGTAATACATTAATATCAGTATTAACGTAATGTAGATAGCTTATTGTCAACTTTTTTTTTTCTAATTTACTACTTACCAGAGCAACCGAAGGATCTATTCCAGTTATAGGAATGCGGCTAGCGGATCTACAGTGATAAGTTGTGTCTGTTTCCATCTCGCCTTCCTCAGATTTTTGGTCGACAGAACCAGATCTCTGCGTCGTATGTGGATCAAGGAAAATAACTTCATCACCTGAATCATAAAGAAATTAAATAACGAATATACAAACATCTTGAGAAAATTTTACCGTTGTAATTACAACACTCATAAAAATTTACCAACGCAGCCAATGAAATACAGAGCCAAATTTGGTTTACCACCAATAACACCAAGGGATTGTTCGATTTGGAAAGAAGTCTGCAATAAGAATATTAAATTGCTCTGAAATTTGTCACTTATCTTTTCTTTAGATACGGATTATATTTTCAATAAAGCATGATTATACCTTAAGGCCGTTAACATACACTGGATTAATCTCACTCAGGCCAAGTCTTAGAGGAACGATTAACAATAATGGTTTCCATTCACTAGGTGCTTTCAAAGGCATTTTACCATCTACTTCTACAGTTGTTCCACCTTCTATTTTACACTGTCTCACTGAAATGATCATTTCCACGTATGAATAATTACGTACTACTTGATAACAGCTCAGAGCTTCAATTCCATTATATTTAACTTACTAATGTCATTAACAATTATTGTGTTATCTAGGGCTACGTGTATCGTTATCGAACTCCAGTCGTCGTAGACAACGAGCTTCCTAAAATAAAAAATCTCAGTTACTTAGTTTTCTAATAACAACATTGAGATTTCAAAAAAGTTTATTCATAATTACTCATACATACTTTAAAACCTGTGCTATTGTATTAGGTCCAAACCACTGGCCAACTTCTTTACCTTCGGATGCCCCCATCACAGCAATTTGATGAATAGAAAAAGGAGCAGCTCTACGATCTTCAAATCTATTCAATATTTTTAGATACGTGCTGTCTTTAGTTTCAGGGGTCCAGAGCCAATCTCTTCCTGATTTAATTCAACAACAATACTCCAAATGAGAAAGTGGTACAAAGAAAATCATTTTAAATAGTTTAGCTATATAAAGTTAAGTTAGAGGAATTAAATGGCAAATAAAAATACCTAAATGTAAACAAACTAATGCCTGTCCTAAAACCATCTGTCCGCATCTTAGCATGCAGCCCCATCCCTTGTCAGATGTAAAACTGGAGCTAGAACCTCCAATAGGCACGAAACCCTTACGATAAGTGAACCATAATTTGGACTTTATATCACGCCGAATAGCATCAAGTTCTGAAATGATTTTAAAGTTATTATACAGATCAATCAACTGATACTTAATCATTAAAACTGAGTGGTAACCTTTTATGGCATTGTATTTTTTTCCGAGGATCCATACAGGGTCTTGAGTATGTGGAACATCATCAGGTTCATCAGATAAGTTTTGCGTAAACAAGCTGTCCATTTCGATCACCTTTGTTTACAACAACCTTGGATTGGAATTTTCGAATGTATTGTTAATACAAAAATTGGGGCAATTTGGGATGAATCAGCAATGTGAGAATTCGCTTAACTACATTATCCTACATGTTACAGGTCATTTTATACAATCAGTATAAATAAATGGTGACCAATAGATAGGGCCAATGTAGGTTATGGTAAGCGATGTTAAACAGCGATCTATTGTCTCCGCATATACAACACGCAATAGCGTTCCATGATTCTCATGTGTTTTGATTTACCTGTATTTAATAAAGCTGAAAACATTCGTCATCGTATAAACGGTTGTCTAATCATGTAAACCTTTCTTGATAACAGTTTGAACACTCACGATAGAAGCTCTGACTAAGGACTCAGAACTATAAACATTGTTCAACTCTGGTGACAGGTATCAGCTGTATGTGAATATGCATACATACATACACACACACATACGTCAAGCTTCTCTCTCTCTCTCTCGTTTTTTGTCTCTCTGATCCAGCAGAGATCGAGCTTGAGTCTGAATTTTTACTGGTAACAGAATGCTGCTAAGTTGCGGCAGCATTTCGCTTGATTTCGCTGCTAGTGAAAATCCAGCTTGAGGAAGCCACACTCGCGTTTTTCACATACTCACGGTGTGCCCACGGTCTTACATACTTCCATATGAGTAGCTTCGTTAAAGAGCTCGCACGAAGTAATACTATTGTGAGAGCTCTATATACTTACTTAGACCCTCATTAACACCCGAATGAGCTGATTTTTTGAAAAATCGTTTGTCGGTTTTTGCTACATAGTAAGTTCCCGAAATCGAGAACATGAAAAACGAGCGTAGGCTTTCTAGTACCCTCCGACAAACATATTTGGTAAAGCCCGGTATATGGTGTAACACAAAGCTACTGATCCAGAAAACGACGTAAGATATTATTTGAGGATTTGGGCAACTTGATATCAACAATATGCAATCACAGCTCCATCGTAAGGCTAGATTTATGGCACAAATCAACTATAATCGCAACAGTGTTACACAAATATGAACCAATGCAACTACCGAGTCAAGAGTTTGAATGCTACTGAGTCAATATAAAGAAAAATTAATTCCTAAATTGGAAGTTTCTTTTTTTTTTGGCAGAGTTTCAGCAGATTTCTTCTTGATACACTCAGTACTAAAGTCAATATTACTTCTTGACAACACAGTTTTACATTTCCACACCTAAAATGAATAAATTGAGCCCAAAGGTTTCTCAAGCTTGCAACAGTTAAAATTTACATAAAGGAAAATTTGAAAACTTCAATAAATAATACCATACCATGTATACCTGTAATATCAGGAAAGTTTTATTTACATAATTTATTTTTATCATAATAATAATCATACTGATACTTATCAATTATCATCGTTATAATAAATAGAATCAATAGTTTCTTTTTTGTTTAAGATTCGTGAGAACTTACGCTCTCTCTATTAATATCAAATATCTATTTAGATCATACATACATATATCGTATATATATATATATATATATATATACTAATGATACGTGGAACGTTATCAAGTAATAACTTATAACAGCAGGCCAAAGCTATGCATGGTTTCCACTACGATTGAAATATGGAATTGCAGTTTAAGGATAAAAATAAGTTTGTTATTATTTCTTCAAAAAATCTTCTGTTTATCAATGCCCATTTTTAGTTGACCAAAAAAGTTCACGTTAGCATTACTGTAATGTGTTAATATGAAACCATTTGAACTAATTTATACCAATTCCCAAAGCATTGACCTCCAGTTATAAAATCAACATGTAAATTCACCTGTGTCTCACAAAAGTAACAGGGTATTGTAGCACAACGGTCTAATCAAGTCAACACCCATTAAATCTGCAGCTTATTTTTACAAGAGAAAGTATTTGTAATAACATTGTATAAATGAAAATAACCGTAGATGGTTGAGTCCGAGCTAAGTAATATAATTTAGCGTTGACGTGATTATTTATTTTCTTCATCTACTCTGGTTAATCATTACTTATCACAATATAGTGGCTATTGTAGAAAGTTTCCTCGAAACCTAAAAAAATTTTCCTTACGCACAACGAATTCTGTGTAACAACTTGAACAATTTTTATATTACTTCTATGCGGATGATACATACTGAAGTTGAAGTTCCCAAACCTTCTCAAAATCATTTAATAAGCAGTATATTATTGGATTGGAAAGAAATCGTGCATAATGTATTAGGCCCTACTAAGTGCTACTCCGTGGTGCCCATATACACATTAACCAGACAATACGTTTTACATTTTTTACACAATGTTCAAACAAAGAATTCAAGGGCAGGCTTAGTGTGAAAAAATTCGCGTATAACGTGTGAACGGTTAATCGTGCTAATATTAATTTTAAAAAAAACCTTTCATTCGGCGTGGTTTTCTGTGCTTCGCATAGTTCCCTTATGAAAAACAGAGAGTAGAAAAAAAAAAACGTAACATCCAACAGGACCACTAATTGCTGAAGTTAATGTAAATAATACATGCATCATTACCATTAATGAATTAGTGGACTTATATACAGAAACCTACGGCCTAGCAGGAGCAAGAATCTTTTCCTCCTTGTTGTTCACTAGAAACTCCTTGTAAGTTGGTACGTCCAGGTTGACTTGGATTATGCTGTACTCCAGATTCTGCAGCGTTGAGATCCAGTCTGAAACAAATTAGTGTATCTTGAGAATAAAATAATGAATGACTAAATGCATACAATTGCCTGCCTAAATAAAGCCAATTAGTTTGAAACTTTCCAGTAAAAACTTTAATTATTCACCTGCCATCCTGTATGCTCTGGAATATTTTTTTTGCAGTTTCCAAGAATGCTTCCTCTACATTATGTCCTCTGTGAAAAATGTTCAGTTTTTCGCATTAATTTCTGTATCGCATTTTTGTTGATTTGAATGTCACTTGTTGAACACAGTTGAATGTAAGGCAACTCACGTTTTAGCACTAGCTTCTACGAACATGAGGCCATTTTCATCGGCGAACTGCTTAGCTTCCTCATAAGTAACATCACGCTGCCCTTCGAGATCGCATTTATTTCCAATCAAGAATATCACCTAAAATTGAAAAGATTATATTTTGATGTATTAACTGGATTTTGTGCAAATCTTCTGTCTTACCTCAAACCTTGCAATAAGACTTTATAGGACAATTGTACTACTTATAAACATTGTTCCAAGGTAATATTTGAAAAATTTATCACACTTACAGTGCTGGGATTTGTGAGATTCCTGGTATCTGTTAGCCAACTGCTTAAATGATTATAAGTAGAACGGCGAGTGATATCATATACCATCAATGCCCCAGCAGCACCACGATAGTATGACCTAGGACACAAATGCAATATCTTGTAAAAACCAGTACTTATCCATTCACATAATATTCGCTTACTTGGTTTATTAACAAGATTGAACTATGTCAGTGAAATCAAATGTTAATTACAGATTAAAAAAGTTACAAGTACTGCTACAGTACTCACTTTATTGAAAGCAATTTTCACTGAATTTTTTTCACTAAATTTCATACATATTTGTGAGTATAAGAAAAGAAGTGTACTTAAAGTTTCTTTGATTACACACATTGCTTAATAATTATTCTAATTATAAAGAAAACATTACCACATAAATTGATATGTGGAAGTTAACACTAACTGGGATAATTCCCTCATAGCATTACTGCCTAACTGAAAGAGTACATTACAAATTGCTGAAAACAAATTTCTTTTCAAAGGGAAACGTCAATTGTGGGGTTCTGACCAGAGGTAAAAAACAATAAAATGCTCTTATGGTAATATGGGAGCCACTGTGAAATATAAAATCACCTTGTGTAATGCGGCATTACAGCTTAACTCCACTTACCCAGGACCTTATCTGTCCAGATTCATGTCTTAATTGTTTTCGAAATTATATTTGCCGAGAAGAAAGCTTCGAATTTCTTTTGGATTTAAGATCAAACTGGTTCGAGTTACGATTTTTTTTTAAATCGCATATTATAAGAAATTACATCATTAAAGAAGACGTAGTGCTAAAAAGTGAGGTATAACAGTAAAATTTCATTAAAATAAAGTACCCAGTTCGGTTCAAAGTTTAATCAGAAAAAAAAATGGTGAAAAAATCTACAACCTTCACAAAGGTGATTCACTTCCTTCTAAAATGAAAAAATTGATTTTTTTGTCAAGTAGTTTTTTTGAAAAAAAGGTACATTCGTTATAAACATTTCAAGACCCGGGACATTATGCACTGACTTTATTAAAGAGTGAAAATGTTTTCAAGTCAATTCAGGAAAGCCATTGGGATTCGAGACTTGACAATATTTCATGAAGGAATGGAAACAATCCATCTGGGATATCATAAAAAAGGTTATTCCGATTTATTTCAACTAATAAAATTTGAAAACGTTCCCAAAGATTACCATAAGATTCTCAACATTCGAAGATAATACCAGAACATCTTCAAGGGTCACCAGAGTATTCCTGAAGTTTGTACAACATCCCAGATCATTTTCAAAGGTTATCAGAGGACTCTTGACATTTCTAGATGATACCGAAACATTTTTAAGAGTTACTCGAGTATTCTTGTAGTTCAAATAAAGTACCAAAATATTTTCAAATGTTACCAGCTAAAATAAATGGGAATAACATTCTTTACGTCATCTGAGATGGGTTGTTCATTCTTTTACGAAATATTGCTGAATTTCCAATCCTAATGAGTGTCCTGAATCGACTTGACATCATTTTTAGTCTCCAATGAAAATTTGGGCATAATGTCCCGCATCTTAAACTGCTCGAACCGAGCGCTTTTTAAGAAAACAATTCAGGAGAAATCAATCCTGGTGTACTTCACGAAAAATTAATTTTCTTATTTCGGAATAAAAAAATTACCTTTGGGAGATTTGACATTTTTTCACGATTTTTTTTTTATCAAACCTCTGATCGAACTGAGTATTTCATTTCCATGAAATTTTATTGTCAGACCTCACGTTTTGGTGCTACGTGCTCGTGAAAAATGTAATTTTTTAAAAAAGGCCGTTTGAAAAAAAAAAATCGTTACTCGAAATCTGAAAAAGTCTGAAGAAAAATTTGATAACCTTGCTGGTTAATAGAATTTTGAAAAAAGTTGAGGGATGAATCTAAACAGGTGAGGTCAAGAATAGATCGAGTTCAGCCCTGTTACTTCTGAACCAAGATTCGGCTATCTTCAGTACAGTTTAGTCATGTTCAGTGATGTTAACCTATCTGCGCCCTTCTCTATAACGTATAACCTCTGAACCACTCAAAGTTTGCATTCTTTTCGTAATGAAAATAAATTCCAAAAATCTAGTTTATGTTTAGAAAATTTAGACTCTGGTTTATTTGTTCTGGTAATTTACGTACCTAGTTACTGCTCTGAATCGTTCTTGACCAGCAGTATCCCATATCTGAAGCTTTATTTTTTGTCCAGCAACCTCAATGATTCTTGTCCCAAATTCAACCCCAATTGTATGGGGACAATCTGCCATAACTGTAGAAGGGAAACGAAAAAGAGCATACATTACACAGGTTCATTATCCTCAACGAAGACTAATTCTTGCTGAAATTGTTAAGTACTCACATTTTTTTTCAGTGAACTGATGAAGCAAGCATGATTTTCCCACTCCCATATCACCTATTATAATGTACTTAAATATGTAAGAATAATTATACGGTCCTGCCGACATCTCGATATCTGTAAATAACAGAAAGGACAAATGTAAGTTTGCAGCTCGAGATATGAAAATTGTGTTCGCAGAATAGCAATTATTTGTAATAATAGAATTTTAACCTCATAAGTCCATTTCAATAAATAAAAGAAATATGGAAAAACTTATCAGAACTGTAAAATTTGGGGAAAATTGACAGTGGAATGAAAATTTTATTCTGCTTTAAAGTATGACTTTAGATCGGTTAATATTCAAATGCGTCAACGATGTTAATTCAATGTTCTGTACTTATCCCTATTTTGTAAGGACATATAATGGAAGCAGAAGTAATTAGAGCAACATTTTATCATTTGAAGAGTGATACATCGGAATCATTCCATCCATTGTGGAGTCACTTCAATTAATAATGAAACCGCGACAAAATGCCAGCGGCTGGGAGGATGATGAGCAATGAACATATATAATGTGATATGTCAAAAACGTAAACGTAGTGCCTACCTTTGTGTTTTCACGTGTATTTTTTTCCTCGCACGACTATAAGAGATTTGCCCTTTCTTGATTTTCGGTGATTGTTATTGTTGGGAATCACGTATTTCCCGGCAGTTTCAATTTCGTTACGATATGAACAATTTTTGTTTGTGGTGTGGTAAATTATTTATCAATCTTGTATCCACAGACAATATGGCAGACTACACTGAGATCAGGCAACAACGACTGATGCACGGCTAGAATCAAACCACAAACTGTTTGGCCCACTTATTTTTAAAGTAATTGTGTACAACACAATTAACTTATGCCAAAATAAAACTATTTCAAGCCAGCTACAGCATCGTAAGAATAATTAAGCTACAATTTCATGTTTTTGATCAATTCCTGTAAATGGGCGGGAAGTTTAAAGAGCCGGAACTTTAAACACTAATACTGAATAATGTAGTGATCATTGTTGAGAAGGTAAGAAATGTTTGCACGCATATAACATTCAGTACACAATTAGCAAATTTGGGTTAAATCAAACTTGGCATTACGTGATTGTCAGCTGGTGATTTCGCCTCCATATTTGACGGTATGTACGTCATTTCCTTTATGTTGTAGTTGAGCAGTGGCCGACAAACACACATATTTTTTTGTCCAAAAAAATGCATCAATTCGAATTAAACAATCACAGCCAAAACAACCTATTGCAAATAATAACTGTCTGATATCTAACAATAAGTTTTTAATAAGCGATGTTGAGGTGTTTACAAGGTATATGAAAAAAATGTATGGCACAAAGAGCGAATGCAGAGAAAGGGGGAGAGAGAAAGAGAAGGAGGGAGACACGAGTAAAGAATGACACGTACATACATCATGTATACATATACTTAATACATGGCGTAATGAATACAGTGGGGCATATTTAGATACTAAAAAAGCAAAGGGTACGTTGATTGTATATAAGTTTAAAATGAAAGTACTCCATCTTCCTCACTATTCTAGTATAGAAGTAGAAAATACAAAAAAATAACAACAATCAAGTGTCGACGCGGCTTTAACATCGAGTGAACGTCATATTATGTCAGGTTGGACGGATAACCTGCGGCAGCACCGCCGTCTTGTTAGTAATTAACCAAACAAAATGGACACTTAGATAACGATTAAGCGAATGCTCGTGCAATTGTTTTAATTATAATATGTGAAAAAATTGGACTGGATTGTATTATTGTAAGTCTTTTTCATTCATCTCCTTTAATACGTTAAAATAGTTACAATGCTTGGCACAAGAAGCGACGGTCGAAAACATTTTACAATAAATACTTGCACAAGTTCAGTCAAGTACACATCAGGCAGTGCCACATTTCATTAATAAATTTTTCTACCGATTTCATAAACCGGAGCCATAGTAGGATTTTTTAGAATATTTACTCCTTTTAGATGCCATCATCATCGATACTATAATAATACGCGGCATATACTACTTTTCGTAACATTTACGACTCGTGGTACAACTCGGGACTAAAACTTTTTTTTTCATGGAGAACAAGTAAATATTGCTGATGTTTCATTCGTATCTCGCACATTGTTGACACGAATTGTCACGAATAAATAACTGTATATATGTATTTCAAATACAATAGACGTCAATCTTCTAGTGAATTTTTACATAATTTCTGAAATTAAACTTTTCAGCAACTTTATACAACCTAGACTTATTATTCCAATGACACATGTATGAAGGATTGCATGATAATTTCACAGTCAGCTTAATTCTGCGCTGTACTACCAACTTGAATCGTATAATTATAAATTGAACTCTTGCATATATCTGTTTTAATTCTACTGACGTCCCATAGCGATTCTATGAAACGTGCGTTAAGAGCGTATCGATCGATAAAGAGAAGAAACAATGAGTAGAATTTCTCCGGTTAAGAACAACTAGGTGTAATACATGTAGATATATCAATACGCGGAGAGTGGGTCGATTGCATTTTTACAGAATCAATACATGTGAACACAATGCAAAATAAATATTTTTGCCACAATTGTGATCATGTAATACATGTATCTTCAAATTTCTCGAGCTTGCCTGAAGAAATTCAATAGACCCAAAAGCTTTGACAAAGATTTTTCAACTCAAGCCGCGGTGTAAAAGCCGGCGTTGAGTACTTTGCGTGTAAATGAACGTGCCATTTACACACCCATCGAATCGCGCGCTTGTGTGAATATCTATGGACATACCTATATGTCAATTACTTGCCGCATTACACAGTAGTCACACACAACGAAAATTAGACGAAGGTACATATACACTCGGTCGAGAACCACAGGACGCGATTGGTTAATCAAGTATCCTGCAGTGCAATGTCGCTTTATAAGGTAAAATCTGATTGGTTCTCTTTCTCATATAATTCGGGCCTCGCCTTGCGATCGCCAATTGCTTCGTCCGTCTTTTCCACGGTACGAAATACCTTATATACCGTATTATTTTCTATGTCGTGATCCTTCCAGAGTTGTATAGCGGCTTACAGCCACAGTATCGTAACAATTAAGCATTCACGGAGGTACCGTTGAGATCGCTAACCTGACGAACGCCGGGCACAGGTTACAGCAGAACGAGACGCATCTCCGAATGAAAGTCTTTGATAGGAGAAAGGATGAGAGAATTTTGAATTACATTTCCTAAAAGTAATCACCTTAAAGACGTTGGTTGGTAATTAATCAGTATCGTTATCGATTTGTGATATGAATGAATAATTTGATAGTTGCAACGGTTGCCTTCTTGAAAATTATGTAAACTCGAATACACCCGCACGCATACGGTACTGGATTTGTACCTAAAGTACGTTTCCCTGGGTGGGGGGGAAAGAGAGCTATCGAGTGAGAGTGCGAGGGAGCGAGACGGAGCGATGTATGTAGAATGATTCGGGCCTATGGACACGCTCGCACCTCGATGGTCCGTGCTACCGCCGCTAGGAAAAAGTCGAGTATCATCACGGGTTGTGTGTCGAGGGACGCTTTTTTCCTGTAAAGTTTTATATGAATTAGTGGCCGGTTCATGTGTTTTCTAATAAACGAACGGTCTGTTATTGGATTTAAGAAAGTGAGGCCGCGTTGTAGTATCGAGCGTTCGCTGTGGTCGCCTTCGAGACTTTAGATGCTCAAGCGGAAATCTCGCGATAATGGCGTACGTTCCGACGACGTTCTGTTGTTTTTTTTACAAAGTGGCTTTGGTAAGCTCGTACAGTTACCCCGTCGCACATCAATCGCGTGTATACCTCGACTGTAAGGTTTAGTGGAACGACGGTTGTCGAGCTAGAAGATAAGTGCCGTTTAATAGAGCTGCCGGAGATATAAATAAGAAGAATTGAATTCAATATTTCGGGAAAGTAATAACGAGGAAGAATGCGAAAAATCTAATAATCTAAAATGCACTATCAGACTAAAGTAAGAATTTAATTACAAGTGTTCACCGAAACCTCTGCCGATCACCCCGTCTAGAATGTATTCCGAGTTGCTACCTTGATAATATTCAAAAGAGAGGAGCAATTTTGTAATACAAGCATCTGCCCCTAACTGTAGATTCTGGAATTTTTATCAGGTTTGTACTAGCTAGCATTTTCTTAATTATCATCCCAATTCTTCCGAATTTTTACACTTCACTGTGCCGCGCACTCGATGTGCTGTGTGCTTGCGCGCGCGCGCGCATGTGTGTGTGTGTGTACCTGCAAATCTCTGTTGGCTTTGTCCGTACGTATCCGTTTACGTAGTTTTTAATTTCCTGCTTTTTCATCCCCTTAAATATATTTTCATGGCATTGAATTTTTATCGCGACCCCGTGTTGTGTTTTGTACTCTTACGCGACACACGATGGCACAGAGCACGCGATGAAGCACGCTACGCGAGCATAGAGCCTATAGATACGCGCATAAAGGGTACAGCAAAGATGATTTATTTTCTCTGTAATTAATGTTGCAACGTTCGCAGTCTTATGCCCGATTTGTTCAAGAATCTGTTACTAATCCTACATTTCCATGGCAGCCAAGTTCTGGAGTAAGTTTATTTACAGCAAAGGTTCAATTCCAAAATCCGCCTTGATCCGATCTCTAGCTTGACTTTGATGATTTATTATTAATATTGTTATTATTATTTCTTTTCTGTGAAATTGTTCGACTTATTCGACATCGAGTTCTAGGTATGTAGTTTAACAAATTTATTTTGGACAAGGTGAGTTTTGATTTTACTCATTGGCCAAGACATGTTTCTGGAATTGAATGATGCTGCATAAATGCAGTAACTTGAACATTACATTTCTAAAAGTTACTTTATGCTTTGTCAGAAATTTTAAATCCTTTTCCCAAATTACAGCATTCCTCACTAGTTTCAAGCTTCGTGTGAAATCTTCACAGATGCAGCTACTAAAAAATAACATCTATTCTATAATTTGAATATACGAGCCTGAAGTTGGCAGCCAGAATTAGCAGCGACATACTCTAATGTTCATTCGAATAAGGTAGTGAGGTCCGAAAAACAAAATTTTGTGCAATAATTTGAATCCCCAATACTTTGATAGAATTATTAGGATGACGCTAAACTGCATTTTTCTATTTTCAAAAAATTTAACACACTTGGCTACTAACCTTGGCTGTTAGCTTCAGCTTCATTTTGAATTCACTGATGAACTTTATTTTTAACAAATTTGAAACATTAGACTATTCATTAATTTATTCCATTTTTTTCTCTCATTTTTAAAAAGATCTTCAACATCCTAATTAAGCATAAGTTTAAGTTCTTTCTAGGAGGCTTTGACAGCGTGATATTCAACTCTACCTCAAGATGGATAAATAATGATGCGCCCTGAAGGGGAAAGGTTATAGCGATTATGAGGTTTGAAACCATAAGCGTATAGCTTTTCCCCATTAGTGTGTATCCTAAACAACTTGAAGTGTGGTAAATCTTGTCAAATACTTTATCCATCAGGTATACAGTAATCGAAGATTTGATGATTACATTTTCATATGTATAATGTGTAATTGAACTCTCATTATATTGTTCAGATAATTATCTTGATGTCTCAGGTCGACGTAAAAGAAAAAATGACACGATTTGTCATGAATTATCCTTGACCTGAGATGCCAAGTATTCTACACATTACATTTTCACCAAAATTTTAGTAGTAGCTAATTAATCGGTTGTAAAGTACGATTTTATCACCTAGGAGTGGTAAAATTACAGCTGAATATTTTTTTGATCTATATCTGTCTGACAATTAAAATGTAGAATTTTGACAATGCTCAATCAATCTACAGTCATTTCATTATCTGTTGTTTCAGAAGGTATAGAGAACTAATAACGATGGGCACACTACTGGCCATAGGAAAGGTAGTAAAATTCCCTCTTGAGCCTGAGACGGAGGTGAATAGTCGTGCAGCGTAAAGACATGGACTCGTACGATCTATTTGGCGAAGATGTCAGTGGCTCAATGCTCGACGCTCTTCCAGACCTTGGGGGTACTGACCACTTTGACGCGACAGGTGCAACAAACCCGGCGGTAGTCTCCCGAGATGGTCCGAATCCTGGTCCAAATGGAGGCGGGAATTACATCAACCAACCGTACAGCATATCTCAAGAATCTCCTCTGCAAAAATTGACTTCATTTGGTGGATCTGAATTTGGAAGCTCTAACCAACTACAAAATACAACACAACGAAATATGTTCAATCAGAACTTAGCCGGCTTTGACGCTGGGGCTCCTCAGCGAGCTATGGTGCCAGGAGCATTTCAGAATCAAGCGCGTAGCATGGCTCCACAGCACAGAGGTCCTCATCCGGGGGCTGGAAGTCAGTACCCCAGTTATTCGGATAACATGTATTCAATGGAGCAGCAGCATCCCATGACTAGAGGTAATTTGTCAATGGATCCAGGAATGCAAGGATGGCCCGGAAGTGGAGGTGCTTATCCCCAAATCCAAAGACACTATAATCAAATGGCACCTCAACCTACAACATACAGGCAGCATATGCCACAGTACTCACATCAGCAGGATCAGGCGGCATTAAACCAAAAAATACAGCAGCAACAGCAGCAACAGCAGCAGCAGCAACAGCAACAACATTTTAACGCTCAGCAAGGGATGATGGGAAACATGGGTGTCCCTCATCAAGGTATGCAGGGAACAGGAAGTGCAGGAGTCTATCAGCATATGGTGGGGCAACAACAGCATTATCAGCAAAGTAATCCTGCAACGATCTATCAAACTCCTTCGGGGTATACTGGCTTCACAAGTGCTATGCACGCGCAGCAACAACCACAGCAACCTCCACAACAGCCACAACGGATGCCTCACCATCTTCCATCTCATCAACCTCATCCCACTCATCAACAGTATCCTCAGCATCCACAGCAAAGCATGGACCCGCAATATTCTCATCACTCAGCTCCCATGTTTAATCAACCTCAACATCCAGGACCTGCGGCACAATTTGGACCAACTAAACATGCAACAAGCCCTCAATATCGAGCTACCTTTCCTCAATTATCGCCTCAAATGTCACCCAGACCTCAAATGTCGCCTCGGCCACCTGCCGTTCAACAACAAATGTCGCCAAGGCCCATTATGTCTCCAGCTAAACCTAGTACACTCTCACCTCATCCTCATTCGCAATTACCACATCAAACGTCGAACCAGCCTAATGCTATGTCCGTATCTCCTTGTCCACCAACTTCTATGAATATGAATACATCTGGAGCCTCTCAGCAGAGTACTCTTCAGGCACTTGAACAAATGGTCATACCAGGAGTTGCTGTCCCTAATCCAAATGTAACAAGCCAGGATTATAATCAATTTCAACCTCGTCCTCTTATGCCTCATACGACGAATATTTTGCCCCCACAACCACCTCCACAAAATTCTACGCCGCCTGTCACTGGACCCAGAATGCCATTGTCTAACCAATGGCCGCATCCGCCACAACTGCAGCCACAACAACCGCCACAGCCACCACAACAGCAACCACAACAGCAACCACAACAGCAACCACAACAGCAACAGCAAATTAGATCAAATTTGAATGTGAATGATGGTAGAAATATTATTGAAGTTCAAACAACAGCTAGTTCAGAAACAAATTCTTTGTTTCCTGTCAATGGACCAGAAGGTAATAATGTAGTAGAAACAACGACGCGGGACACCACAGACAACGCACAAAGTGTAAACCCTCCGAAACAGGAAGTGGAAAGTCCTGATCAAACTTCTGCTAATCAAAAATCTGATATGCTCAATCAACCAGCAGAAACAACCCTTCAAAATAGTACGCCAGCTAGTTCTGTGAGTGAGCAAGTAACTCCTATTAAACCAGCGCCTATAGAAGCTGTACAAAGCTTGCCAGCCTCAAGCACTAGTGGCAATATAATCGAGACTGGAGTTATGTCCCCTGTGGTACAGCAATCCACAATAACCCAAAGACCTAATTCCTATCCTAATGTCGAAAGCAATGTGTCAGAGAGCAAAATTACAGAACAGTCTGCCGATGTGAGCACCATATCTTGCCATCAGCCAAATGTAACCACTCCGCCACTAATAAACCAATCTCAGCAACAACAATCGCAGCAACAGCAGCAACAACAACAGGGGCAACAATCGCTTATTTGTCAGCAAGTATCGAGTCAACCTATACCTCAGTCACAGCCTCAAGTAATTCCGACATCTCAGCAGCAGCAGGTGCAGCCGATACTGGGGCAGCAGTCACAGAATCAGCCGCCATCTCTTATGGGACAACAAACCCAACAAACTTCAATCGGGCAGTCACCTCAGGCACAACCACAGCCCCAGCATCAAGTTAATATGATGCCTTCCAACAACTCTATGATTCCACTGCCGATACAGCATCAGCCACAGATGCAGACACAGATCCAAGGCCAAACTCCACAGATACAGAGCCAACCTAGCCAAGTACAACCAGGGTTGATGAGTGTACAGCAAATGCCAGCGGTCGGTCAGGCTGGCAATGTTGTCATGCCTTCTCATCAGACTACTGTTCCTCTCAGTAACACACAACCAACGCATCCACCACATCCAGCTTCAGCAGGAGGGTTCGGAGAGTATACAAATGTTCAAAAACCCAATAATATGTATTCCAACGAGATGATTGTGGGTTCTGGACAGCAGTACCATGCCAGTGGAGATATTATTGGTGCCAATACAATGCCAGGCATGTATGGGATACCGCAGCCGGCACCACCACCTCCTGTCACTCCAAGTGGATTTACGAATCCTTGTGCTCCCGTAACTCATCACCAGGAGAGAGCGGCTCTTCAACAACAGTTACAAGAGTTGTATTGCATGCCTCCGGCTTCTGAAAATCAAGAGAAAATTGTTAGCTTGCAAGAGCGATTACAAGCTCTTCAACAACATGAGATTAATGATCAGTGCAATGGAGGCCCTCAGTGTATTCTCCAGACGCCAATGTTTACTGCTGCTGTTGTCGATAGTCCTCAGGTAAGTAATTTTTTTTCTCTGTTCAAGGAATATGTTCAGAAAATTGTATCATGTGGTACCATTTTATAGGTTTCAAGCACGACTGGACGAGGTAGAAGTAAAGGTGCTCCTCGCACTAAGAAGAGTAGGAAAAAAGTTGACAAAGAAGTTGTAGCACCAATTATATCACAACAAATAAGTCAGCCTGAGCCGCCATCGTCAGAGAATCTCGTTACCCCTGTGGATAGTAGCAACGTAATAGATAGTATGGCAGATTCTGAGGACCTCAAGCCAACTTCAGGTGACATGGAGGAAGAGTGGAACAAAAACAGAAAGGCTCGATCACCCAGAAAGCCGAGAAAACCTAAAGAACCAAAGGAACCAAAAGAACCGAAGATTAAAAAAGAACCTAAGCCACCTAAAGAAGCTAAATCTCCCAAGAGTAGGAAAAAAAAAGAAGCCAAAGAACCAGGTGGAAAACGTGGGAGAAAGTAAGCATGCTTTATTCAATTACTTGAAAATATTTAACAAAAATTGTGTCTAATTGTTCGTTCAGTCTTACTTGACGAATAATTTTTAATCTGCGGTTTCTTTTTTTAGAAAAGTTGCTCAGTCAGAATCAGCCGATGAGGAGCCTGCCGTTGAAGCTGAAGAAGCTGTAGTATCTGACTCAGGAGCTGTACAAGATGCTGAAGTGAAGCCAAGTGAGCCTGTGGAAAATGATGAGCAGGAACAAGTTGATTCTTCAACAACGGAGCCAATTGTTACGGAGTGTAAAGAAGATGCAGAAGAGAAAGCTGAACCTGAAGAAGCACCTGAAGAAGATAAAAAACCTGAAATCCCAGAGGAAACCCCTGAAGTTAGTACACCAGTTAAGAAAAAATCGACTGGGAGAAAAAAGTCTGGAGCTAAGGTCAGCATCGGAAGAACACCGCGGAGTTCCAAGTAAGTTTGGTCATTATTGCCCATAGTTAGAGTTCTCTCAAAAAAAAAAAACTACTCCCGTTTCTTTGTAATGTTATCGAACCAGTATGGAAATTCATTGAAATCCATTTTAGGAAGCGAAAAAGTCGCATAGCACCTGATTCAGATGGAGAAGAATTAGCCGCAACACCTCCACCTTCACCAGAAGCTGGTGAAGATTTGAATAAACGGAGATCGGCAAGGAACACACATCGCAAAAAATATGTTGATGATGTTATGCTTAGATTTTCTGACGACGAAGTACCCCTACAAGAAAGTCAAGCTAAGAAAGCTGATGGAAGTAATATCTCTAAGCTACCAGCTGTCAGAAAAGAAGCCGAAGGTGGTGAAGTTGGCCCGAATAAACCCAACTTTGTATATATTGTAAGTGTACTCAACAGCAATTATAAATATCGAGTATAAAATCAAAACAATTATTATTATTCGTTATTTTCGTATTGCAGAACACAATGGATGAAGACTCTATGGTTGTGCAACATATTTTATGCATGCGAATGGGAAAAAGAGAAATAAAACCTGAAGTGAAATTCGAAGTACCTGCTAAGGAGGTAACGACTGAGAAAACTGAAGTTGAACATGAACCTGCACCTGAAACTGAAGCTAAACCTGATGAGGAACCAACCGAGAAAACCGGCGAAGAAGAAAGAGAAGTTGTTGAAGAAGTTACAACGCAGGAAGAAGTGAAATTGGAAACTGCAATGGAAGTGGAGGGCGAAGAAGTAAAGGAGAAAGAAAGTGAAAATGATGAAGTGAAAAATAAAGAGATGGAAGTAGAAAAGAATAAAGAAGTAGCAGTTGATAAAGAGAAGGAAGAGGAGAACGAGGAGGATGAAAAAGATGAAGAAGGAAAGAAAGAGCAAGAAAAGACTGTGGTGGAGCAAAACGAAGAAGATAAATCAACCTTGATAAAAGGAGGCGAATCAGAAATGGAAACAGGTGAACAAGACTCCGTGAAAGAACCTGAGAACGAGTCTGAGGTTAGTGAGACAAAAGAAAGAGATGCAAACATTGAATCCAAATCAGAAGCAGTGGCACCCTTACCTGAAGCAGAGGAAAAGGAGAAAATGCAAGAAACACAACAGCTAGAACCAAGCTCGAGTGAAGTTAAGCCTCAGTTTATTGAGGTGGAAGAGTATCTGGTGAAGTATAGAAATTTCTCTTATTTGCATTGCGAGTGGCGTACGGAAGAAGAACTTTACAAAGGAGACAAGAGAATCCAAGCTAAACTAAAAAGGTTTAAGCAGAAGATGCAGCAGAATACGAATATATTTGAGAATGTACGTGTATTCTGGTATTCATTTATTAAATTGTTTAAAGCAACTAACCAAATTATTCAAATGTTGTCTAAACTCATTACAGCCAGAGGATGACCCCTTCAATCCGGATTTTGTCGAAGTTGACAGAGTACTTGACGAAGCAACTCATACTGACCCAACAACAGGAGATACTGTCAGACATTTCCTTGTTAAGTGGCGCTCTCTGCAGTATGAAGATTCTACTTGGGAGGTAGAAGAAGATGTTGATCCCGAAAAGATTGCCCAATTTCATAGATTTAATAAAGTGCCACCTAAAGATCAATGGAAGGTATGAGAAATTCTTTATGAAAATTGACATATGTGACAAAGATCCTGTCCAGATCTCACGAGGTTGACTTAGTACTGTTAACGCAAGGCCACATTAGGGGAAAAATCATTACTTTGCAATTTTAGAATGGTTTTGAAAGAATTAATTGCTCAAAATATGAACACGGTCTACTTCATTATGGTTTACTAAATTTCGGACAGTCCTCAATATCCCGAATAAATAATTTTTCCTAAACATGCATATTATACTAATGTTACTAGCTTCAACCGAATCAGATCTTCGGGTTGTATACATTTAAGTAATCTTTAATTTATTTTTTTATTCCACACAGCCAAAGAAAAAACCTACAGCTGTTGCTTGGCAGAAACTCGATGAGTCCCCAATTTATAAAAGTAACAACAGTTTAAGACCCTATCAGCTTGAGGGTTTAAATTGGTTGCTTTTTTCATGGTACAACGGACATAATTGTATTCTTGCTGATGAGATGGGTCTAGGAAAAACTATTCAATCGCTAACATTCGTAGACGCCGTATATAAGTACGGAATTCGCGGGCCTTTTCTCATCATCGCCCCACTTTCAACTATACCGAATTGGCAGCGAGAATTCGAGGGTTGGACCGACATGAATGTCGTTGTATACCATGGCTCGTAAGCATCTGGAAATGTTTCATTCATCGTGTTGATTGTTCTCTTTTACCATTGCTTTCTCATTTTACTTCAATTCTCTATATACATTTATTCGTTTTCGTAAGGATTTTTTTTCTGGTTACAGGGCTGCAAGTCGTAATATGCTGCAGGAATATGAGGTGTATTATAAAAATGACAAACGCCAACCGATCAAAGATTTAATCAAGTTTAATGTGCTTATAACAACATTTGAAATAATAATTACGGACTTTAACGAACTGCGTGGCTACAATTGGCGACTGTGTGTAATTGATGAAGCCCACAGACTTAAGAATAGAAACTGCAAGCTACTTGAAGGACTCAGACAGCTGAACTTGGAGCACAGAGTACTTTTATCTGGAACTCCGTTACAAAATAACGTTAATGAACTTTTTTCCCTCCTTAATTTCCTAGAACCGATTCAATTTGCAAGTAGTGAGCAATTTTTGAAAGAGTTTGGCAACTTGAGCAGTGACACTGAAGTTCATAAACTTCAATTGCTGCTGAAACCAATGATGCTTCGACGATTAAAAGAAGATGTTGAAAAATCTCTTGCCCCAAAGGAAGAAACTGTGGTCGAGGTATTTTTTAAATAAATTATATTCATTATTTTCCTTCAATAATTACAGCATACGGCAAAGTACTCATCTAATTAATTAATAATCGACAGGTTGAGTTGACGAATATCCAAAAAAAATATTATCGCGGTATACTGGAAAGAAATTTCTCTTTCCTTGCTAAAGGAACTACGTCTGCTAACATTCCAAATCTGATGAACACGATGATGGAGCTTAGAAAGTGTTGTATTCATCCTTTTTTACTCAACGGTGCTGAAGATCAAATTCAATTAGATTATAAACAAAGCAATGATAAAGAAGACTCAGAGGGTTACTATCATGCCTTAGTGAATAGCTCAGGTAAAATGGTACTCATCGACAAACTTTTACCAAAATTGAAAGCTAGTGGTCATCGCGTCCTTGTATTTAGTCAGATGGTTAAATGCTTGGATCTATTAGAGGATTATCTTGTGTACAAAAAGTAAGTTCTCAATCTGCAACTCTTCGTTCATTCATTCATTCAATCGATGACACTAGGAGAGATCTAATATGTGATGTTCGCTTTATCATAGGTATCCATATGAAAGAATCGATGGCCGAATTCGTGGAAACCTCCGACAAGCCGCTATTGATCGTTATAGTAAGCCTGATTCTGACAGATTTGTTTTCTTGCTTTGTACAAAAGCTGGTGGACTTGGTATCAATTTGACTGCTGCAGACACAGTTATTATCTATGATAGCGATTGGAACCCACAGAATGACTTGCAGGTGAAGATTAAAGACCACGACGAGTTTCACATTCAAGTGTTCTTTTTTACTTAGTGAGTAAACTTCAAAATATATTCATATTATATATGTCCTGATAGGCACAAGCACGATGCCACAGAATCGGACAGCAAAAAATGGTCAAAGTGTACCGCTTGCTTTGTCGCAATACATATGAGAGAGAAATGTTCGACAAAGCTTCGCTAAAGCTCGGTTTAGATAAAGCTATTCTACAATCAATGAATACTAGTCAAGGAGGCAAGGATCCCAACAACAAACAATTGACAAAGAAAGAGATCGAAGATCTTCTTAAAAAGGGTGCATACGGAGCTATCATGGATGATGATAATGCTGGGGACAAATTTTGCGAAGAGGATATCGATATCATTCTCGAGAGGAGGACGCAGGTAATAAAAATTGTTCAATAGAATTGAAATGAAATACATATCCTATTTCTAATAAGCAGTGTTGCATTAAAATTCTCGTTCAATAGGTCATCACCATTGAAGCAGAAAAAGGCTCAACATTTTCGAAAGCTAGTTTTGCCTGTTCATCAAACAGAACAGATATAAATATTGATGATCCTGATTTCTGGAAGAAATGGGCAAAGAAAGCTGAAATCGACACAACAGAAAAAAAGGAAGAGGATGAACTTGTTATCTCTGAGCCTAGACGTAGAACACAAATTAAACGATATGGACATGATGAATCTGTTGTTGATATGTCTGAACTTGATAGTTCAGATGACAATAGTGATGATGATGTAGGAGGAGGACTTACAGGCAGAGGTACTTTGTATTTCCTACATTCAGTATTTCATCAAAATTTGTATTGCGTCAATGTAAGAGAATCGAAAAATAAGTAATTGCCTGTTGGGTTTATTTTATTGTAGGTAAAAGACGTCGAGACAAATTTGGCAAAAAGTCTCGCAAATTCTTTGATGAATATGTTCCAAGGGAAGGTGAGGTAGTTTATGGTAATTGGGCACGCAGTGAATGTTTCAAAGTTGAGAGAGGTTTACTTACATTTGGCTGGGGACGGTGGGAAGAGATATTGCAACATAGTCAATTTCGCCGGGGTTGGAGAGAGATAGATGTCGAGGATTGTGCCAGAGTCATTCTTCTCTATTGCCTACGATTCTATCGCGGTGATGAGAAGATACGTAATTTTGTTTGGGATCTGATTACGCCGTTGGAAAATGGTGAAAAAATTAAAACTGTTATGATGAACACAACTGGAAGAAACAGCAGGCAAAAACAGAAAAAGGGCCGCACACGGGAAGGGCGTGAAACTCGAGGGTCCTCTGCCAACAATGGAACAAGCGATCCAAATCATTGGAGTAATGCAGAAAAGTACGATGGGGACATATTGCTAGAGAGTAATTACAAGAAGCATCTAAGTCGTCATGCAAACAAGTGAGTATATTATTTTTTTCACTATGAACTGAAATATTTGCCAACTTCTTAAGAATAGCTTCCAATTGTATTGTGTAACGGGTTTTATTTGTTAAAAATCATATAATACCTAAATCTGGTATTTGTATAATATTTTCGACTCTTTTTAATAAATCTGTGAATGAGATTATTTGTTGATTTCAGAGTTCTTTTGCGAGTTAGAATGCTGTATTACATCAAACACGAGATCATCGGTGATCTTGTACAGCATATCTCGGATGGTGTTCACGTTAGGTCAGTAACACACATAAAAAGTTTAATGCTACCGTCTTTATTTTGTTACCTCTTTTCTTATCAAGCGATTATTAAAAAACGTCGTGCACTTACACTTACAAGCTTACACAGTGCTTATAGTTGCATGTGCTATGTATTTGTTCTACTATGGGTCCTAATTGTGCCAAGAATGCTCATAGAGCTAAGCTATCTGTTACCTTCGTAGCCATGTCAATGACAGTAGGTCGTCCAATCATACTAATAAAATTCCTATCACCTTACTCTACGCTACTGACCATTGTAAGCCTGTGCATCAGATACTCTCGGCAACACATCGATCTGGTAAGATCTAGAGTCCAATGCAGTGCACTGTGTTGAGAGGGCAAAAGAAAAAAAATACTCGAATTCAAATTTTAAAGATTCGTTGATATCAGTTTACGTGAGTTCTATAATTCAATTGCAATTTTCGCCACAAATGTGAATATGGTCAAATAAAAAATGGTTCAATGTAGTGTAGGCGAATTTTTCGTAACACAATGGAACTGATATCGTTGAATCGATTTCGAAATTTCAAAGAGATGTTTAAGAGAGTAATTTTCAATTGGCATATTTGAATTGGCAAAAAAAAAAAAAAAATCAAAATGGAACCGCCCTACAGTGCTTTGCGGATAAATCCTCCGCAACTGGCGGAGCCTCCAGTGAAATGGTGGGACCTGATGGCAGACAAGTCTTTATTAGTGGGATGCTTCAAACACGGCTACGAGAATTACGATCTGATGAGGGCCGATCCCGCGCTTTCTTTCATTACCAGCTGTCCTCTCCCTCCCCAGACTCAGACCGTTCATGCAAAGTGAGTATCTGTTGGTTACATTTTTTAAAAAAATTTTCCACAAATCTATCCTGACATGCTGTTGCTAATTTATTTTAACACCACCCGCACGCTTATTATGTCTGCTACATATTTATGTTTGCAAAATGGCAAAACTATAACTGCAACTTGAAAAATGAAAGAGTACGATTTCTGATTAGTACAAGATGAGATGAATTGCAATTAGTTATAGTTAAAGCGCAGATCATTTTGGTACACTGCTTGATACTGAAAATTTGTAAGATTAAATTTCGTTCGTACTCTTCTATTTTTCTACCAGCTTAGTCTTTGAATATAAAAGAATAACGCAGCTTCTGCATTTGCCATTTCCTCTTCAAGTTCCACGTTGGAACGTTTCATTTGATAATAATTCAATTCTTGAATTCAAAATTAGCAATAAATGTGTGTATAGAAGATTCGCTTCGAACGATAGTACAATAAATCAAAACAATAGTACTGATTCTTTAACAAATGTATCATCAAGCCATTTATTCAATTACCAAATGAAATATCTTCAAATTGTATGGACATATCTTTGGCAATCAATAATGCCCGAGAAAGAATGAAAGATGCACATCGTTTTGTCAGAAGCGTAAAAATCTGCGGCAAAAAAAGCAAACATAAGCTTTAACCTTCTTTCATTATTCTCAATAATGTGTAATATTGTCTAATACAAAGTGAAGTTTGAGTTCTGAGGTCTCATATAATTTTAACAACCATGTAATTTTTCAGTAATAGGGATGATAAAAATCTGGAAAACGAAATTGAAGATGGCGAGACATCAGGTCTTGCAAGGGACTGTAAAGATTTGGAAAAATTTGGAGGAGAGACTCCGACTGATTCTCCCGCTATATCGAGTAAAGCTGATACTCCGATACCAGAAGCTAGTGGCAGTCATGATGGCAACGACGGAATAACAGAAGATGATAAAGCCTGGCCATCAGTTGTGGATCTCAATACTCGCCTTCGACGAGTAATATCTTCTTATCAACGCAGTGTGAAAAAAGATGACACGAAACCTGCTCCAAAACTTAAAACTGGAAACGATGGAGAAACTAGTAATCACAATACCGTGGCTAATACTGATCCGCCTCTTAATATGCAGGGATGGGACTTGCAGCAACTTGCTATGTATCTTCTGGTGAGTAAGAAGATTCTACGTTCGTGTAACAAGTAAGAAAGTAATTTACAGATATAATGTCTGCAAAACTTTATTTTAGAAAATGGAACGAAGAGAAAAAATGGAGGCAATGGTAAAAGAGAGAGAGCGAAGCCGTTTGGAAGAACAGCGAACTAAGTGGTCTAGACGAGAGGAGAGCGAATTTCTGCGTGTTATATCAACATATGGTGTCAATTACGATAGAAAAAAGGCCCAGTACGATTGGACGAAGTTTAAAAGTATAGCTAGGTTTGATAAAAAAACGGACAACGATCTTACAGATTACTACATGTCTTTTAGAGCCATGTGCAAGAAAGCCTGTCACATGAAACTGACTGATGACGATGGTATGCATTACATTGCAATAATCAATGAGAAATAATTCGATTATTTTAGGTCATTCCAATAAATGCATTTCAATACGTATGTTGCAGACATTCCTTTGGATCATCTCAGTGCTAGTAAAGCTCGACAAATATTGGATAGGGTTGATTTATTGAGCAAAATACGTGAAGAGATATTGTCTCATCCTCACTTGGAAGAAAGGTTAATGCTCTGTCAACCTTCAGCTGATACACCAGACTGGTGGCAGCCTGGTAAACATGACAAAGAGCTGTTACTTGGAGCAGCCAAACATGGACTCGGTAGAACGGATATTACGATTCTCAACGATCCTGATTTTTCATTTCATAAAATTTTGAACAAAAGTATATTTAGTGGCGTGCAAAGCGCAAGAATGGACAAATTGGATAAAGCAGTAAAAATTGAGAGTCGTGAAGATATACTGAAGTTTGACAAAGACGAGATTTTAGTGAAACTGGAAAAGGGAGAAGGAACTTTGAAGATCGAGAAAGTTGGTGCAAAAAAAGACAAAGACTCAAGTACAGATAAAAAAGTTGACTCGATGAACTTAGAAAAAAGTCAAGTCGAGTTGACTATTGTCAAGGCAGAAGTCAAGCCCGAAGATAACAGTAGTAGCAGCACACTGACTATTACTACCATTTCTAAACCAAAATCTCCAGAACAAGAAAAATCTTCTGAGGACAATATTGAGAACGAAGAGAAAGGAAAGAGTGAGGATATCAGTGAAAAAGATGCATGTGCCGAAACGATGGACAAAACAGAACAAACGGAAGTAAAAGAAAATGGTCCCATTGTAATCGAAGATCCAGTTCGAGAGATAGAGCCAAAAGTTGAGGATAAAGTAAATGTACCAGAAGAAAAGGAAGAAACTGAAAAACTCGATTCTGAGAAAATTGAAAAAGAAGAAGATCCTCCATCTGAAAAGGAGTTTGAGAAAATGGATGTTGCTGAGGAAAAGCAAGAGAAAGAAGTAGCTAAGGTAACTGAAGATGTCGAGAAAATTGAAAATCAGTCTTCTGAAAAAAGCAAGGAAATTGAGGAAATTGAGAAGCCTAAAGTGATAGAAGTCACTGAAGAGAATGCGGCAGAGAAAACTGAACAAAAGATGCCTACAGTGGTTGAAGAAAAGATGGAGTCTCTAATCGTGAAGAAAGAAGAGATAGAATCTCAGGAAGAGAAGATATCCATTATTGAAAAAGACAGTAATAAGTCTACGAATATAGAAGACAAATGCAGTGTTCAAGCTGCAGAACTCAAGGCTATGTTTCCTGATCTGGAAGTTATTCAACCTCTTTCGCGACTTACGCAAATTGACACATTTGTTCTACGTGACAAAACTATAGATTATACAGAGCCAACTGTCGCTCAGTTGTTGGCACATAGTTATCAAATATCTATAAAATGGCCAAAGGTGATAAATTTTTTTTCTATTAAATAAATTTTTTTATCACAATTGTGAACTAATTTACCATTTTATTACATAGGAACATGCTATTGAGGCTCGGCTGATGCACATTGTTCACGCAATAGAACACAAGGAATGGCCAGTTGCCATAAGTTTTAGTGCTGGCGACGAACCAGAAATAATTTCCAATGAAAAAGAAAGTTCAGAGGTGATCACAATAACCACAGATCATGGGGTAACCCGCTCCATTGGAAGTGGAAATAGCATATCTGCTGCCAAGAAACGAAAAAGGCATATCGCCATTGATGTAGAAACTGAACGAGGTGAGCTTTTTCAAGTATTGCAACACTCGTGAAGATTCAATTTTTTATCAAGGTACATTGAACAGATTCATTCATTCATTTGATGCAAGTTTTCTTAATCTTGTTCCAGCTAAACTGCATGCCCTGCTCAACAGTACTCACATGACTGCTCAACCTCCCTCGGGATTGAGTAAACCAACTGTCTTGACTAATTCAAACTGGGATGTTAATGAAGAATCACAGTCTGAAGAATCTCGTCGTTCTACGCCAGTGCAACCCCCTCCTGCTCATCAACAAGCTCGAACACCTTCGACGCCATTTGACTTCAAGTACACAGTTCCAGGAAAAACTACCATTATCCCTGGAACTTCTAGCACATTAACGCCGATTGATTTATCTGCTGGGTAATATCAAGTAGAATTAATTTTTAAAGATTCAAAGTGATTCGCCGCTTTCAATAAAATAAAAAAGGAACAAATTAAGATTAGCGTCGGGAAATTCTTTGCTGGGATTTGAACACTTATTGTGAATTCCTCACACTGGAGATTTTTTCCCTCTGCTGTCTTTTTGCCCTTTTAACTTATACTTGCATTATATATAGAACATTTTTTTTTTTTTTTTTTATACATATTTTATGGTAAAAACTTCAAAGCATTGATGGAAATTTCGATATTTTTTGATTCAGATATCCTAAATCCAATCCTGAAACTAACAAAGACATGATGAACGAAGTACAAGACTTTTCTATGCCGAATAAGAGCAAGCAAGTCAGCAGTAATAAAGGAAAGCTAGATAGCATGCTGGAAAAGCTTACGAAAAGAAAAAGTTGTGTAAGTATTCACATCTAATGGTTCTTACCTTAATTGATGTTTCTTTTTACGTACAATATTCCAAGAATAGTTAAGTAGTTATGCAGCTGGTTATATTAATTTTTTTGTTTTAGTCAACTGACGAACCAATAATTGGAAAAGAGAAAAAACGGAAAAAATTAGATGAAATAGTATTAGGTTTGAGCGCCGCAAAGGAACAGCAGAGCACTCACTATCCTGAACATGGCAAAAAGAGTACAATCACGCCGAACGTAACTGTAACTCCAACGTCTGCGCCGATTGGTCTTCCAAATCAACCATCAAGTTCTCAAAAACCATTTTCCATTACCGTTACTTCGATCCCAGCTTCTCGAGCTTCTGGATCCTCGTCTGGCCTGCCACCTCCGGCTTTACACTCGCACAAAGATAGTTTTTCTGCACTATTAGCTCAGGCTGAACAGCAAAACCGTGAGCTTAAAAAACAGCAACAGCAACAGCAACAACATCAGCAGCAGCAATCTCTCATTTCAGCTCACTCATCAAGCAGTCATCGCAAAAGTTATGAAGCTATGATTGCAAATATGAACAAAGTTGCTGATTATTCTAACATCGGGACGTATTCACATGAAGCCAAAGTGAACAAATGGCTTGCTGAACAAACTGCTATAACGGAACAATTAGGAGCCGAGTATTTAAGCGCGCCGAGAAGGAGAAGGCCTCGCGTTGATCCTTCGTTGTTAGACTGGAAGAAGTTGACAGGAGACGAGAATGTTGCCGTAATAAACCGACTTACAGGAAAAAAAGTAAATATATATTCTTTGAACACAGAATTCATTTATCATTCAGTTTGACGTGGGAATTACTTATTCTATATCGTTTTACAGGTAACTGGAACTAAAGCACCACAGTTGAAGAGACTGGGACAATGGTTGATTGAAAACCCGATGTTCGATGTTGATCCAAAGTGGGCCGAACTGGTCAAAGAGCGCGGAAATCTTCCTCACGATCTACAGAAACGTTTACCAGGAGCGGACCGAAGCAGCAACAAAGGAAAAAGTCCAGGCAGGCCACCAATGATGCCAAGCCCAACAGGGCAAGTTTCCGTCAGTCAAGCTAATTTAGCTGCTACATCAATGGCGTCTAGTTTGAGTTTTCCATCGTTGGGAAATCTGAACAATTCACTACTATCAGGCTTATCTCTCGGCAACTTTGATCCCAAAAATAATCCGCTTCTAATGCCATTTGGGGGGCTGCCCAACTTAGGAGCTCTAGGAGGACTTGGGAACCTTGGTAACCTTGGAAATATGAGCTTAACCAATTCCTTATTTGCGAACCTGGCAGGGCTGGGTTTACCTTCATTAGCTGGTATGGAGGCAGCTTTAGGTGCAACGGCTACGAGCACTGCAGATACAAATACTGCGAATTCGTCTAGCGGTGGAAAGAATTCAAACTCTAACAGTGTTGGTGGATCAGGCAAATCAAGAAGCAAGATGGACATCCCCACAAGTAAATCATCCGCGCCATCTACCTCTACATCGTCATCCCTCTCTACAACAACCCCTTTCCCATTCTTCTTTCCCAATCCTAGTCTTTTATATACCCCGCTGGGTCTCGGTGGTCTCAATCCATTTTCAATGCAGCCTGGTGGAGTATCATCTGCCTATGAAAGTCTCGCTCAATGTGGACTTCTCACTCCACCAACATCCACATCGTCGTCACGCAAGACTACATCTACGTCAAACACTTCCCGTCAAAGGGATTCTATAGCAGATACCATGAAGCGAAAAGACAGCGAAAAGAAATCGCGATATGTTACAGATCCGGGTTTGAGTCTGCAACAATATGCTGAAATGGCTCTTCACAGTGATGACAAAAAGCGTACAGAGCCTGACAAGAAAGAAATAATCGAGCTCAGCCAAATTGCTGACTTGTCAGCAAGGCTGGAACGGAAATCTAAGGAACAAGAGATGAAGGAAGCTCTGGAACAGCTCAGCAGAACAAGCGCAGAACTGCTGACTAGGAACTTGGAGGATTTTCAACGACCACCAAAGCGTGGTCGTAGTGCGGATCAAACTTACGATCCACCACCTTCATTGGAAGTAACTCTAGAACCTATTGTGAAGAAGGTCAAGGTATCCGAACCTGACAATGTGAAAGCTGTTGTTACCAGTGAGCCTCTTGATGTAGAGACGCTCTTACGGCCAACAACAGTTTCTAGGCAATCAACTGAAGAAGAAACGACTCCGTCTCTGCCAACTGCAAACGCGAGCAACGTTAAAGAACCCGAAGAACCTCCTCAGGTAGAAGGTAATCCAGTGCCCACCACCTCAAAAACCGAAAGTAAACCGAGTTGCACCGAAAGCAGCGAGGACGATGTAAAAGGCAAAGGAAAGAAAACGCGGAATGTCAAGCGATTAAGTAATGATCCTCCTCCGGAACGCAAGAATCTTCGATCTAGTGCTGGTCGTCAGGCGAGAGCTGCGGCTGAGAGGCAGGCTCGGTTGGAAGGTGAACAACAGCTTGCCGAACAACGAGAAAGTCACGGTGTCACAGAGTAAATGAATGAATGTATTTTATCATCGAATATGCGGATAAATAGGTTGAAATAAGACGTTAATGGAGTACATTGAACGACGACTGATCTTACGTAGCGGTGATCGTTATAATTGTATTAAAATGGACTACGACGATTGTAGCGAGTTTATTATATATGATAATAAAATTAATGATACTATTAATATTACTGATAAAATCTAATGATAAAACTGATAGTAATTTATCGTGAGAGCTGGACACGAGGTACATACATGCGAATAAAATATAAATACGCTGACAATTATAGGTATAATAATTATTACAAGTGAACGTGTGATAAGCAAACACACATAAGAAAAATGTGACAGTATTTTGCGAGGTAATACCTAGTTTGTGTGGTAATTAACATTCAATTACATGATAACATAGGTAGTATCGAGTTGAAAAAATTTTTCCCTTTTTCGTTAAATTTATTACCTTTTTTGATCTTATTGGTTTTGACCAGGGACTGTTTTATATACATGCTATTGATTATTGCTATCACTGATATACATACTTATAAAATAATACGCATAATAATCTTACTCATGAAGGTAGTTAAAGTAAACTAGGAATAATTTAAAAAAATCATGTAAATACTAAGGAATCCGATTGGTATTGTAAGCAACACGTGTACTTGGAAAAGTGTATATAAAGCAGTGTACTTTTAATTATACGTTAGGTGAAATAATAATAAACGGCTTCTTTCGTTGTTTGCAATTTATCTGGCAGACAAATTTATTCATATTGTACGTACATAAGAAGATTTTATGGTTCGTATAGGAAATCAGGCAACTAAGGCACTTGCCACAAAAAATTAATTTCATTTTTTAGAATGTACATAGTATTGATACTTGAATATTTGGTTCTTATTGTTCCATATAAAAAATTACGTACATGGAGAAAGTTAAGAGTCTATAGGCTGTTGAATGCTACGAAGATATGGTTTACCAGAAGGTAGACTTATAACTTTAATGTCATCCCCAAATAGAGACTTAGCATCTTTGTCATTGACGGTAGGTTGTATCATAACATCATCTCCGTTCTAAAAAAGTTGTGATTCGTGAATGGTATTTAGAAAATTTGTAAAATTTTTGGAAACCATCCAAGGCCAATTTGTCAAATTTATTGGCTGGCACGTAACAAATTTTGAGATAATTCAATTTTTGATGTAACTAGTATGGTTTGCAAGTCTTTTGCTTGTGTACTGTACATAATGTAATTGTTGTGTGACAGTAAAGAAAAAAGTATCTAGAGAACAAAAAAAAATACACTTATGTGTCAGTACTAAAAGTATTCTTTTTTGTACTCCGTTATAAAAAAAACGCAGCCACACTTGCAACCACACTTTTGTTACATAAACTATTGTGAGCACCATGGAGGTAAAGTCTTTTTCGCCACGTGTATTACAGTATTTGTCTGGCTCGTGCATGCACTCACCTATGACTTGTTACAAACTTACACTTAGCATAAAAAGATCTACTTTGCCTCCTCGATGCACAATCTACTCTTCATTTCAATTACCTTCCAATCTACAGGTGTCGCTACCTTGTGTTTGTCCGTCAACTGTAGAGAATCAATAACTCTCAAGATTTCACTGTAAAAAAAATGACACATTAACATAAGATGACTTTCCTCCTTCAGACAAAGATAGGCATGATGTATACTCGAAATTCCTTCCTGTTGTAGCTGGATAAAGGATTGAGAGCCTCATTTTCTTCTTAGGGTCTATGATGAAAACTGATCTAGCTGAAACGGGCAAGCCAGTGCTGTCAACTTCATCTGGATCAAGCATTCCTAAAGCTGTCACAATTGTGCGACTTTCATCTTCAATTATAGGATATGGAAAGTTCGCCTCTGTAATTTCACCATAGGCTTTAATATCCTGAAAATGAATTATAACCATTTTATTTGGCATGGAATTATTGATTACATAGATCTTCAGTCATGTTCCTTTAGAAAGTTATCAGCTTTTCGCACCTTGATCCATTGAATGTGTGATTTAACAGAATTACAAGACAAGGCAATAACTTTGACACTTCGCTTCTCAAATTCTGGGATCAACTTTGCTACTCTTGCCAATTCTGTTGTACAGACTGGGGTAAAATCGTTGGGATGAGAAAAGAGAATTGCCCAGCTAAGAACAAGAATTGCTGATTAATATTAAACAAGAAAAAAAAACATCAATCGTTTGTAATCATTTACGAGATGCAATATATTAAAATAATTTGAATACATAGCAAAGGATATTACTGATTGCCAAATGAGAAACAAAACAGATTGATTTCGAATATCTTTTTGGAGAACCGCGAGGTGAGAAAAAAAAATGCTTTGAAGCACATCTTAAAGAGAATAGTATCATGTCAACACGACTGGGCTGAGTTCAGAAACCTTACTCGAGTGACTCGAGTATCGTTGTGTCTTTGTTTAATCTCATATGTTAGACAGAGACTGTATGATATCCGAGTTCACTCGGGTAAGGTTTCTGAACTCAGCCCTGCCGGTAAGATTTATTAGGTTATACGAAAGAGATTTATGAATCTTACGAGTCTCCAATCCATTCGTGAAATTTAATCTGGCCGATATCAGAGTTTGCTGTAAAATTCGGAAATATTTCGCCGAGTAGAACCATATTGAGGGACAATTTTGATTCGTAACCAAAAATCGTTTCAATTAACAAGATTACAATAAATTTGATTGTTTTGCCTGACAACAGAAAAAAATGTAAACAACAACAAAACGTTCCTCAACCATTACATGATTGGTAGGAAACCATCGAAGATGCGATTGCTATGTGAAAGGATACCTAAGATGAATTCTGGCACTTTCGATTTGATGTGAACTCGGACGTGAGGTCACTGATACAACGCAGCCTATATTCATCGCATTTCGTAACGCCTAGAGTACGTTTACAGTTGTCAAGCTTGAAATTCAAACTTGTATCTTGAGAGGCTAAACCGTTGAACGTTGAATAGTGGGTGTTTTTGGCAAAGTGTATTGATAACGACAATAGTACAGATGTATTTCTTACTTTCGTGAGCCAACATTGCCTTGAGCTCACTTCACTCTCAACCATGTATTTTGAGGTAATTTTTTAAGCAATTCAAATTACAGTATTACGTGGAAATTTGTAGCGTTCTAACGTTGTTATGAATTACATGCCCAGCATCTCGTTTTTCATAATTTATTGCAGGACACAACTTCATTGCTTTAGTTATTTCTGAATCGTTCTTTGAATTCAACAACCAATTATGCTGACACAACTGCCATTTTTATTATTCCTAAATACCTAATAATTGTTTGTTATTGTACATAGGTTAACATAACACCCAAAGAGAAGGGTGCTGTCATACACACAGAACCAGACACAAAGATCAACTTGTTGTTGGCACCTTTTCAACCCCAAACTCGTATCCACATCGAAACTGCTCTGAATACAACAGCGCATTCCTACTTGAGCCTACGTAACCCCAGCAATCGTCTATTGAATGTAATTAATAGCTTTAAGTTTTTCAGAAAAATTTACAATACCGGAGAGCTTTGATTGTATCTTAAACGGCAATCTCATTTGAAATTATTCTTGATATACCAGATAAATTATTAATTCAAGCATTTTGTTAATAGAAAGTTAAAATTTTTGCATCATTCTAGATCCATGTTACAAAAAAACCACCATCGGAACGATCCGTCGTGCTCAGTTTGTCGAAATTGAGAGTTGAGGCTGGCCAGGACGTAGAATTGATCATAAGCTGGACTGCTAGGGAACATGGTACATTCCGAGACATAATACAATTAACTGACAGTCGTCGCATAAAGTATGACATTGCATTGACAACTTCTACAACATCTTCGAAAAAACATGGAGTTGTTGAAAAACACACAGAAAATAAGCAACATATATTGGATCATCGAAAAAAGATTCTTACTCAGAATGCACACCCTACAAAAAAATCAGAGTTGAAAAAAGTGTTCAATATGTCTGAAAATATATCCAACAATATCAATTCTCCCTGCAATAGGCACAAGTCTTCCGGCATTTCAAGATATCAAGGAAAGGAAAATATTTCTACTTATCCAGTCACTGATTGGCAAACTCCAAAGAAAAGTTCCGCAGGGATTCTAGGCCATCGACAAGATTATTCATTAGATGTATCAGCTGCAAAACCTCGTGATTTTTCTATGCTGATAGAATCGGATGTATTTGCTTTAACTCCACATCCGTGGTTCAAAAACGATACAAATAAATCGGAAAATACTGCCTTAGAGAACTCGGAATCATCACCTAATTCTGAAATGCATGAACTGCGACGCCAGACTTATGTAACTGCACCTCTTTTTAAACACAGTACTCATATGAACGAAGATGATCGAGATGGCTTTGAGGATTCTTTATCCCCACAGGAGGCTAGATCCAATCCTAATTCAGATTTTTCATTGCTGCTTAATGACATAAATTTTACATCGAATACACCTCTTACCAAAACTGCTGAAAATTTTCAATTCATTACTGCAGCAAACAATAAGAACGACACTTTTGAAATTGCTAAGGGTTTGGATATTGAAGAATCCTTTCATGTACCATTGGATAAGTTCCCTGAACAAAGCGCGAGCAGTCTCCTAGTACCTACTAGGCTTTCTAGAACTTTTGCAACACTGTCTCCTGTTATGCCAGTTGTAGAGCCTGGAATGTCAAAATATGCAACGTCTTCTTCGCCGATTTGGAGCAATGAAAAACAAGACTTTAGTTCCAATTTAAGAGCTAAATGGGAAAGTTTTAATCTGTCTACCACACAGTCCGATATTGGTGCTGTTCAGGAAGTTTTGGGAGCTGATTTATGGGCAAAACCAGTGAACCAATATTCTGTTTTAATAGCGAAAAGTGGGCCAACAAGTTTGGAATCAATTCGGGAGGAAAGTCTCAATTTGACTTCAACAACAAACAAAACTTATGTTAAATCGAGTAACGACTACCTAACTCCAAATATATCTACCACAGGGGCGAATTGCAGATTCGATTTTTCACCGCCTACTAATAACCTTGTCAAAAAAACCTCACCGATTAGAAAGATACCTTCAAGGAAATCTTCTAAAATTAGCAAAGAAAAAAGTATCCAAGAAATACAACATCTCAAAAAGAAAGTTGCTATGAATACATCTTTGAAATGTAAGCTTAGCCAAGTAATTTCCAGCTCACTATAGTCTAGAAATAATTTGTCTGTTAGCCTCTAATTTTTAATTTTTATTTTTTCAGGTAGTGGTAAAGTCTCTATTCCTGGGGTGCGAATCACCAAGCTGTCACTTGCTGGAGTGTCTAGAAAGAGAATCAATAGTGGATTGAACAGAGTCTTCGAACCTGAACTTAGCATGAAGCTACATGATCCAGATGACTTTTTCACTACACTCTGCAATCCAGACCCATTTGCTGCAACTACGACAGAAGATCCGTTTCTTGCAGTGTAATTTCTTCAGATAATTAAAGGAGGATAAATCTAATTTGGTTTAAGTTCCGTGCATTTCTCAAAATGGTATAATTGTTTACAGCACTCTGTATTATGATGATAAATGGGTGAAAAACCAGGAATTGGAATTTAAAAAGTGGTTAAACATGCTACTGACTCCTCCTGAACACCTGACATCTAATGTCGATACTCCATTAGTTGATGTTGCAAAAATATGGCAAACATGCCGATCAAAGGAAGATGTTTCACTTGCAGAAACTAAGGAAGCTCTATCTGCCAGGTATTTTTTTTTTATACACATACTTTTATCTAAATGTTCAATTTTCAAATTTGCTAAAGACCCACACTAATTTTTTAGGTATCACACTAATCAAAGACTGAATACATTACGGAGAGCTGCTTGCACATTGCTTTGCAGCAATGAAGTTGTTTCCGTATTATCAAAAGTTACTGTATGTGTTGAAAAAGGAATTCTAGTGATTAGACAAGATCGCGATCTTCATAAAGACATTGGTAAAGCATATTATGATGGAAAAAAGCAACTGAATGTTTCCAAGAAATGATTTAATTTTTTGTACAATTTCCCAGGGTTGCAGAAATTGATTTTGGAACTACTTCTGTGCTATAACCCATTGTGGTTACGAATTAGTTTGGAAGCAATATATGGCGAAACGATCCCACTTAATTCAAATAATGATATTATTCGCTTGAGTAAGTTTCTTTTAACAAGGTTTTTTGCTGATCCACATATCGTCAAGACACACTCGCATCCGACAGTCCTAAATTTGCGCCTTCCCACATTTTTCACTGTCATGAATAAGTTCATGCTCAAAAAGTTTCTTTTCATAATTTATTTTCTTGACTATGCGAAGACACATAAATTGATCGGACATGATCCATGCCTCTTCCATAAACAGTCAGCTTACAAAGAAAGCAAAAAGATTTTGCTACGATTTTCTCAAGAGCTGCTCAGTGGTGTTGGTGATGTTACACGTGTCTTGAAACCCTATGGGTATATTTTAGTCCACAAGCAAACAGAGTTGGATGAGTACAGTTATGCAGTTGATAATCTTTCCCACGATTTACGAGATGGTGTAAGGCTGTGCAGAATCATGGAGCTCATAACAGGAAAACGAAATTTGACCGCTGTTTGCAGAGTACCTGCTATCTCAAGACTACAAAAAGTCTACAATGTTGATGTTGCCTTGAAAGCACTTACCAGTTCTGGCTATAACATTTGTGGTAATATAACAGCCAAATGTATTGCAGACGGTCACAGAGAAAAGACGCTCTCGTTACTGTGGCAGATTATATACAAGTTCCAAGCCCCACACTTTAATAAAGCTGCAGTAATAATTCAGAAATGGTGGCGGGCTACTCTTTGGTGGGTACGAATAAAAAATTTTTTATTAAAGAGAAAGCATAATGCAGCTTGGGTAATTCAGAGAGCTTGGAGATCATACCTTGCAAAAAGACAACTAAAATATCTCAGGGAAAAAAGAGTGCTTATCCTGTCATTGCAAAATAAAGCTGCTACAGTAATACAATTGAAATGGATTGCTACAGTGCAAATGTGGAAACAAAAAAAACAATTTAAACAAATGAAATTGTCTGCTGTAAAACTTCAAAAATTCTGGAGGAATTACCGAGCCACTAATCTCTTTGTAGTGGCTTTTAAACAAAAACAAACTGCTTGTCGTATTATTCAGCAGCACTGGCGTGCTACACAGTTGATGAGGCTCCAAGTGTCTACTTATTTAATTCTTAAGGATGCTGTTACAAAAATCCAGCGTTGGTGGAAAATGAAATTAATTCAGAAAACTGCCCACAACCATTATCAAGCCATTAAAAAGGCTACGCTATTGGTACAGCGCAAGTGGCGAAGCAATCGTCTTATGAAAATTGAACGGGAAAAATATAAAAAGAAAGTAATCTCAATTAAAACTATTCAGGGCTGGTGGATACGTGAACTTGCTTACAGGAAGGATCGACGAAATTTCTTACTGATGAAAGGTGCTGTACAATTAATTGAAAAATGGTGGTTGCAATGTTCGGTCAAGGGAAAGCTACAAGCTTTGTTGAAAAAGGAAATGAATGCTGTGATAACTTTACAACAAAGATGGCGTGCCATTCAACTTTGTCGGCTCCAAAGAAATGCATTCTTATCACTGAAAAAATCTGTTGTCACTGTTCAAAGGAGATGGCGTGCAATCAGAACTGCAAAATCTGTACAACAATCATACGTCTTGAAACGAAAAGCTGCAATTGTTATTCAATCATATTGGAGAAACTGGAGGGTTGGGTTTCAGGTACGCTATTATTTTCTTTCTCTAAAAGCAGCAACTGTTTCCCTGCAGAGTCGCTTTAGAGCTAATAAAGCTGCATCTCAAACTGCGGACAATTTTAACAAATTGAAACAAAGCACTGTTATTATACAACGTAAATGGAGAGCCACGCTATTGAAAAGACAGATTCGGCAAGAATTCCTTTACAAACGAAATGCAGCAATAATGATTCAAAAAAGATATCGTATGGTTGTTGCACAAAGAAAATACCAGGCGAAAAAGCAGTCTGTTATTAAAATACAATTCTGGTGGAAAGCTTGTATTGCAACAAAACAAGCAAAATCTTATTACAATCTATTGAAATCTACTACGATTCTTCTTCAGCACAAATACAAAGCACGTAAACTTGGTGGACCGGTTAGAAAAAACTTTTTAACTTTGAAAATCAATGTTACTTTTATTCAACAGAAGTGGAGAGCCAAAAAATTAATGGAACCACACAGAAAAAATTTTATGACAAAACGACAGGCAGTTAATAAAATACAATTATGGTGGAGAGCTTGCCTAATAGCCAATGACGCAAAACTGTCATATGAATTACTTAAATCAAAAACAGTTTACATTCAGCGGCAGTACAGAGCACATAAACTTGGTAATTTGACTAGAAAACAGTTTTTGACTTTAAAACGAAATGTTATCTATATCCAACAAAATTGGAAAGCCAAAAAATTGACACAGATACAGAGGCAAAATTTTCTAGCAAAACAATGGGCTGCTCATAAGATACAATCATGGTGGAGAGCTTGTCTAACGGCAAAACAAGCTAAAATGCATTATGATTTACTCAAATCTACAACAGTTTTAGTACAACACAAGTACAGAGCATTGAAAATAGGTTCCTCCATTAGAAACCAGTTTAAGATTTTAAGGTACAGTGTTGTCTACATTCAGCAAAAGTGGCGAGCTAATAAATTGATGCGACTACATAGACATGATTTCGTAGCAAAACGTCAAGCAGTTGTCAAAATTCAAGGTTGGTGGAGAGCTGTAACAGCAAGACGAATTTGTCAAGAAAGTTATAAAACGCAAAGGATTGCAGCAATTCAGCTGCAGAGGTGGTATCGATCAACTATGTATATTCGCTTGGTGAAAGAAAAGTATAAGAAAATTCTACAATCTACTAAAATTATTCAAGCTTGGTGGAGAGATATTTTACGGAAACGACAAATAGTGAGGCAAAGAGAGATTACTTCGGCTGTAAAAATTCAAGCGATTTGGCGAGGCCACAAGCTTCGTCAGTCTCAGAGCCAAGAAATGGTAAAACTACGTGAAAGATCAAAAAAGGCTAGAATGGAAGCTCAACCGTCAGCAACCTTAGGATACAGATTAAATGTTGCTATTGATGTTGTTCAAGGGTACGAAAATCTCGGAAAATTAACACAAGGACTTACAGCACTGGGTCAGTATCATTGTGTTGTCTCTTATATATTTGCTGCAAATTGTGTTATGGCTGCTTGAAATGCTTTTACAGCTAATTCAACTTTGATCACTGTGTTACAGATACAATAACATACTTGATGCCCGGTGGATGCAAGGCTTTATGTGACGCTAATTTAATTCCCATGCTTTACAACCTATTACATCGTTCCAACAGGTCTCGTCCATGGATGGACATATGTCTCCGAGCCTCCAGTATTCTAGTTTCTATTGCAAAGTATGAACGAACTAAGTCCTATGCTTGGCAGGTAAGAATCTAAGAAGGAAAGTTATACTTCTGTGATCAAAACTTGTGTTTCTCAGTGTTTTCGCATCACATGTAGATTTTAAGTTGAATGAATTTTGGTATTTTCGTTCAGGAGGATCACATTGAGACTATTATACGATTGTTATCAGCAACTATAGAACGAGAAACTAACGTATTTCTCACCTTAGCAACCTTACTGTGGCTGCTTGCTGATACTCCGGAACGCGTCAAGGTATGTACTCTGATAAGCATAATTTGCTCGACTTGAATTCTTCCTCAACAAGATACCGTCCTATATGATTACAGGCTATAGCAGAATCCCCATTGATAGTCAGATCGTTTAGCGCGATGCACAATACAGTATCTAAAAAAAAATCGCGGCTTTCTTTAGGCGCAAAACTACCGCACTTATCTTGTGTTCTTCCGAATTCTAAACCTGACTGGGGATTGAAACACGGTCGTCCGCGTTTGTTTACATCCGTTCATCACGCGGTCTTGACATTATGCAAAAAATTTAAATTGAAGCTTACATAATCGGTCTAATTGTAGTTCTAATATTTTAATAAAGGACATCCTCAACATTAGTGTATTGTTTTTATATGAAAAATTTGTAATTTACGTGTCAACTATTCTTCAATTATTAAGTGAAATAAATTTTTTATTGTATGATGAAAATTATTGCGACTTAATTGTAATTTTTCATCTTTGTACCTGAACCTAAAAGATAATAATGTGAATCAGATTATTTTTTAGTAATACTTTTAATGCAATAAATATAATAAACAATAATTATTGTTTTGGCGTTACAGTTTAACAGTCAATTCTATACATACACATTGGATTACAACAATTTTGCATAAAATGCTGAAGCAGTAAATGTATATTAATAAAAGTGATACATTTGCTGCATATAAAATAAAAACTTGTGGAGTAAAATTAAGAGTATGGCAGCTACAATAAATTGATCAAAACTAGCTCAATCTCATCATTACGTAGATATGTAATTACGAATAAATTATATATGTATGTGTCAATGTGTATTTGTAAGCACATGGATAAAGCCTTTATGTCCCTCATTCTTAGGCATAAAAGATTTCAATTTGTCAAGAGTTCACTCTGAACCATTCTTGCATACCATTCACATTAAATCAGAAGAACAATATTGAATGTTTTGTATCTTCTTATTTAATCATCACTAAAAGTTGAGGCTACACTATCTCACAGAAGAAAAACTTTTCTAGGTGAAAAAAGTCAGACTACTATCTCGATACATGATTCCAAGTCATCTGAAAAAGGCCAAAGGGCCTACAAATATCGTGAAGAGTAAATTTTATATATTATTTTATTTTTGTTCGATTTTATTCTAAACGCATGCAGAAGGGTTGTACGAACAATTTTTTTTTGTAGCTGCCATACAATCATCTTGAAAATGAATTTATTAATAGAATTAGGAGCACAGTATATAATGGTCTCTGAAGTCTGTATATTACAATAATAAATTGTGAATGTAAATTTTATTTACATAACTACTCAAAAATAATATTATAAAATGATTCCATCTTAATTTTCATGCACAGACTTAAGCTCTTTGATCTGCTTTATTAGATAAGCCTTTTCATCGTTAAACTGCTCGTCCTCTGAACGATCCGTGTGAAAACGTGTGAGGAATTCAATTAATTTTTCTTGATTGCGAAGCAGGATATCCAAAATTGGTTTGGGCTTGTTTGGATTGGCAACAAAAACCTGAAATCATTGGAGAAAGGCAATTGAATAAACGCACTCTTGTTTCTTTGAAAATAAAATCACACTCAGGTGATTTTTCTACCTTAAAAACATGAAAAGCCTCAAATTGAATGTTACGTGACTTTTCCTTAAGCATATTCATCATCAGCTTTAAATTATCAGGATTTGAAATGTACCGAGTCATGACCTGTAACATATAAAATTATGTAGCAACAGATGTTATTTCACCATTTGATTGCTTAATCAAAACAACTTGCCGTGAAATTATGTCTATCCAGAAGGAGTTCTCCCAGTAATTTTAAACTCTGTCGACGTGTTACGTAGTTCTCAGAATTTAATAACCTTTGATAATGTGAGAAGACTTTGTCATAATTCACTTCTAAAAATTCAGCACTAAGTATTTTATGTCTTGTTAACAATTCCTGAAACAATGAAACTCCTCAGAAAACTTTTTTTCTTTAACAATAATAAGATGTACTTAGTAGAAAGATATTGATTTAAATTAAATGCTCCAACTTTCTCAAGTTGAAAAAGAACCAGCACAAAATTTAGCTTTTTCTAACCCTTGGTGATGAAGTTTGAAAAATACAGTAGTTTATAGTAAAAAAATGAAATAATCATGTTACTGGGGTTTCTGTTATCATTCTTAATGGCAATCTATACTTTTTTCTAGCGTACCATATGGCATGTTTTTTACGTACATGAAAAGTTATTACATACCAAAACTCTGTAGCAATTGACAGTGAATGATTGGGTATTTCACAAAGAATTTATGAACATAATTTTCAAAGTTTCCCAGAGTGACAAAATTCTCTGAGTATTGATGGTTTTTCCGATGTGTTGCCAAGATACTGTACCAACACATTAGTTTAAAAAATTACATATATATGTGTAACGACAACTACCTTAAATGTAGAAAAGGCATCTGATGCAATATCGAACGTCGAAACTTCGACATATCGAAAGAAATTATAAAAATCATCAGAATAAATCATTATTTTGGCCAATGCCTCATATCGAGCGCATTCCCTCAGCATCGTTCCACAATTTAATGCAATATCTTGATGCTCGTAGCTGAAAGTATAGGAATTCTCTGGTTAAGTTGATTGAATTTTGTTTAAAATTAAAAAACAAAACTGAGTATGATTTATATCTCACAACTTACCCAGACATAAGCGTGAATAATATCTCTGGCTTCGTACAAATATATTCAACTGTTGGCGATCGTGTGCCAATTTGCCTCCGTAAGATATTGTTGAATACCTGAGCCACATCTTTCTTCCCCTGAAGGAATCATACAAAATTATAACAACCTTTTCATATGCACTATTTTGTACTTTATCTCGTTGTGAAAGCAGAGGTTGATGAAGTCACCTCAAAATCAATCCGACTAAGATTCTGGACCAAGAGCAATAGCAGATTGCTGTTGTACAACTCCTGAGCTAGCTGAGCTACGACAATATCAGCTTGAGGCTCTGCTTCGGCGGTCCCATAAAGCATGTTTTTAATATGCACTAAATTTTTGCTGACATCCTCTTGAGCCTGGAAAGATGATTCATGTTTAAATACATAATAGGAATTCTTTTTGACAGGAAACTGGCTACATGCTGCATACCTTCTCTACTTTCTTATCACCACGTTCCAGGGCATTAACGGCCTCTTTTAGAGCCTTTACAACCTCCGCCGGACTCTTTTGAGATTTTCCGAACAGAGGCATGATTTCTTAGAAGATGAAAACCTTGTGGAAAAATTCAAATTTCATACATTTAATTCATTGCACTGGTGAGCAAGGTATAAGTTGGAGTTTGAAGATGAGTAAAAAATATTAATTCAAGAACCAAAAAAGCAAGCCTGTGATTTAATGAAACATTGATTTGCTTAAACTAATTGTGACTAAGTATCCCTAGACTCCATAATTTTTCAGTATAGATTCAGAGATTGTAATGAATCGATTCATATAATGTTAGAGCTTGATAAAAATAGGAATGAATAAGAAAATTTATATTGAAAAGCATGGGGCTAGCTTCAAAGTTTCAGAGTTGAAAAAAATTCGGAAAAAATCTAAACAGTGTTGAGTTGTACATTAAGATAACCTATCGCATAGAAATATAGTTATGTAACTTTGTATTTAAATTATTCAATAAGCTTACCATTCAATAAGTAGTCGAATCAATGTACGCAGTTGTTTCTTAGCACTTATAGCACAGATTTCCCTTTTAGCATTTCATTTATACGTAGAACGATACTGACGTATTTTGCGGTTATAAATAAGTTATTCGAAACCTGTCGAAAATTATATGTTTAAGAAACCTGACGTAGAACGACGTTCTCTATCAATTATTCAATGTGTTTTCAACTTTCCACAGTCTTTTTAATAAGTATTAATCTTTCTTAATCTTTTAATATATCGCATAACTCAAGATTGCCATTTATTACAAGCTCGACACTGACGACTGACATTGGGGGCTGTTGAGGATTCACTATTGGTCATCCTTCTTATTACTGCTTGTTACTGACCGCTCCTATGTCCAATCAACTCGTAGATGTTATTTACGCTCCTTCGAACACGAATAATAGAAAATAGTAGAGATGGTAGAAATACTATAACTTCATGATGACTCTAGTGTGACGTTGTAGTCTGACGGTCGATCACGTAACTTTAATTTGGCGTGGCTTCTCTGTGAGCGTGTTTAATACAGTAACGATCACACTGGTATAAACACTTGAAACTCCATGGCGTTGGCTTAAGTTGACTTAAGACTGTTAAAGACGGTATACCCTAATGTGGTCTTATGTGCTTATCGGATTGCGTGTTAAACGGTTAGTGCCGATAAAGAAGCTACCGGATAACTATCCTGAACACGGCTTCTTATGGCCCAAGGCCCATTTACGCGCCGGTGTTGGTTACAAGAATTTGTCGAGGGGTTATCACTAATCACTAATCAGCGGGGGTAATCGTCTTTAAGCGTTCGGGAGTCTCTTTTCTTGCCAGGCTACCGGGTTCTTTCTTAATCTCCCGTTGAGGAAACTTCTGCATTCGGGGATGTGACATCACAGACATAACCTTTTCCAACTACCGAGAGATGGCCTCACTGCCATTATAAATGAACTAATTAATCCACGATCTTAACACTCTTCATGGGGCTCGACCCTGCGATTTTAGATTAACTAATTTTGTATGGTGATTGTACCGGATCGTAGGTATCCATTGAGTTTGTTTTTGTGATAGAAGATAGCAAAGTGGGATTTTGCATACCGCAGTTATGTGCTTCCAGTATCAATTTAAAATCGTTTTATGGTGATAATATGTCAAAACCAAACATAAGAAAAATAACAGTTGACCCTTCGAAATGTAACACAGACTCTCGACGACCTAGCGTATTTGAGAGGTTGGGTACCAAACCACCAGCAACTTCCACCGGCCAAAACAATTCAGATTATTGTAGAAATTGGGCTCTGAATGGCAGTTGTTCGTACGGCAAAAGTTGCAAGTATGTTGATTATTTGCAACATGACAAGTGGTGACCATATACAACACCATAAATAATTGTCCTGAAATTCGATCTACTACTCTTTATCAGTAACACGTCGTTACAATTGTCAATATTTTTGTAAAATGTCATGAAACTTATTCATGATCTTCCAGTTAAAAATCAATTTCAAAGTAATCTATGAAACAATTGGCACATCAACATTTATTTGTACTAGGTACGCAATCACGCACACACTGATCAGCCCATCAAAACGTGTGAAAAAAGATAATGCTCTTACTAGTGCAACTGTGGTAAGTGCCTTTGATTCAAAGTTGTCTTCTATATTTACCAGTATTTCTAATTGAGAGATTTATGAAATTGAAATTCCTCCATCAGTTTCGATGATTATACTAACAAGTTTTTTTTCTATCCTTCAAGTGGTTTTGGAATTAATCCCAAGTATTTTTAAATATAATTAATAAATTGCGTTACGACGAATTACCTACCGTTGACTTTTACAATAGCCTAGCGAAGATCCATTCAAGCGAGTCACATCAAAAATTGTAAAAAAGACGTCTCATAGTCCTGATCTTAATTTGGAAGAGTGGAACCAGACAGATCTGGAATACGAAGACGAAAAAGCTTTAGAAAGAAGACTTCAGCTCTTACAAAGAGAATTAGAATTACAAATGAAGAAAGACAAGGAAATTCATGGCAAGGAAAAGACAACAAAACACAAAAAAAAAGCTATGAGTTCATCATCTAGTTCACACAGCTCTAGCACATCCAGCAGCAGCAGTAGCTCTAGTAGTGATGATTCCTCATCTAGCTCCACTTCGGATTCTCGCAAGAAAGTCAAGAAGGTCAAGTCTAAACGACATCACAGTGCATCTTCAGATTATGATGAAGATAAGGAACGAAAAAAGAAGTAAGTACAACATCTGGCATTTTAACTTGAGCTATATAATGTTTGTTATTTTTAATTTGTTCAACAGGCTTAAGCTTAAAAGACTGGGAACAAAGAATGAAAAACTTATCGTAAAAAAGAAACGCAAGATTGAAGTGTTGAGCAAAAAAGAACCAGTTGTAAAAGCAGCTAAGAAAGTTGCTATTTCTTCATCCAGAAAGCATTCTTCTACCAAGGTTAAATCACCAACCATGTCAGCACATGCTTCCTCTAGTAAAGTAAAGGAGCGAAATCGGAGTGAATCCCCAAAACCAAGGAGTAGGGAAGTGGAAAAAGATAAGCATCATAAAAAAATTAGAGAAGATGAGCCTTCATTGAAAGATATAGTGAAGAATAAGGCTACTGATAAATCAAAAGAGTCTGATAAAAATAAAAGTCGCATTGTGGAAGATCGTGTAAAAACTGATGAGAAATCAAAACAGAGAGTAAAAGATAAAGAAAGACGTTCTAGAACACCACCTATTGAGAAATCTAAATACCAGTATCCTAAAGATTTTTCTAATACTAAATCGAGGCGCAGTCGAACTCCAGAGAAACCATTGAGGTCTAAACGAGAGATAACTCCACTTCGTCACCAAGAGAGTAAAACATCTTCTGGAAGATCCAGAGAGATAGATAAAAAAGAACGTGACTCATACAAAGGAGATCGAAATAAAGACAAAGATGATATTCGTAAAAATGATCCATCCAAATCAAAGCCTTCGTCTAGCCAAGAAGACTCCCATCGTAAGAATGCGGTTCGAGACATCGAGGAGAAAAATTATGTCAGTGAACGTAATCGGCAGCGTAGCAAGGAACGTAGAGATAAGGAGCACAACTTAAGGGATGATAGAAGTCATTCAAGGTTAGGCAGAGATCAGCGTGATTCTCAGCGAGAAAAAGAACGAGAAGAAGTACAGGAAAGGTGTCGAGATAGACAAAGAGAACGAGATCGTGAAAAAGATGCGGTTAAAGTTCGAGAAAGAGATATACCACCACTCATGGCAACAACTGCTATTAATCCTATGGATAAGAATGGTCGGTATGGTCGAGACAAGGATAGATTCAAAGATGGAGGGCTTGACAAAAGTGGACAGCGGGATAGACGGAGTGAGAGAGACCGAGAAAGGTCAGAAAAACCCTTAGATCGAGACAGAGCTTTACAACGATTTGATGCTCGCTATGACAGATCATTGGATAAAGAAATGCTGCCTCACAAAGGTGTGGAGAGAGATAGACAAGAGCGTTTTCCAAGAGAAAGATCTCTTGATCGTGTAGTTGACAAAAACATAGCTGCAGGAGCTCGTGACCATGTTATGGAACGAGAAAATCTTTACGATCGGGACAGGCATAGAAGATTCAATCCTAGGTTTGACAGAGGGCATCCAGCCGATCATGAGCGCAAGGAGCCACCTCATATTCCATCAAAAATAGACAGACTACCGGAACGAAGAGATGGGTCCAGACGCAGCCTAGAAATAGAGAGAAACTACGATAGGGGCTATGCTCGATTGCCACCTGAGCATTGGGAAGAGCCTGAGGAACCTCCAAGAGTTGATTATCGAGATCACCACCCTCATGAAGATGAAAGACGTAAACCAATGGAACCAAGAAGGTACAACAGCCCTTTCGAAGAAAGACGAAGTAGAGATGAACGTCCATCACGCTATGCTATGCAGAGTGAAAGGCCTTTTGAGGATCCACATCTGCCCATATTTTCGGGTGAAAAAATGAGGTCTAGTGTAAACAGGTATAGACCATATACATATAAGATGAACTGTGCATGCAAACCTAAAGCCTGTGCAACAAATATCAAAAAGCAGCAGTCTTTATATAAAAATGTGCTTAGTTAACCACACCTGTGGATAGTCATAATCACATTTTATCTTTCTCATACAGTAGCAGACACATTACTTCTATTGCTTGGATAGAAAGTGCGCAGTTCATTCTACATATTAATGGTGTAGACTGATATTAGTTTACATAAAAATTGATTGTATCAGAACTGTCTGGTAGTGTACAGAACTTCATTTGAACTTTACAAATCTTCCAATAATTTTTTCAATCGTCATTTTTTTTTTTTATAACAGAGACGAAAGTAGTAATGACAATTGGGATGTCCATCATGAGATGGAGCATGGTAGTCGAGACCGGAATTACCAAACTTCTGACTGGGAGGAACGTGAATGGAGAGCGGCTCGACCTCCGATGTGGGATAGAGAAAGTCCTCCACATTCAGAGGTTCATGAAGAAGAATGGGCTCCACGCTATGACAGTCCTATGCCTGATTGGAAGTTGAATGAAGGCCGAAAATGGGAAAGTTTGCCCCACAATCCACCCCACAATCCACCTCACATCCGAGGACCCTACAGAAATGACAGAATCAAAGAAATAGACTTAGGAGAACTACATAGGTATTGATGATAATAATTAATATTTCGAATAATTTAGAAGCATAATAGTACCATATTTTATATTAAAAGTTTATGTTTCAAGCAAACGACGTCCACCCTATAGCACTCCGGAATTGAGAGATGAATGCTCTGCTCATGGGTCAAAACAAGGATCTTTACATGGCAGCATGAAGGAAGAACCGATAAATAAAAAATTGATGGAATTAGCGGAGGGTAGGGTCAGGAGGAGCAGAGAGAAATCTGTTGAAAATTTTCAGAAAAGAATTCCACAACGCGAAAAATCGGAAGTTAAAGAATCCCCTTTGGCTGCAGAACCTAAACGTCCATGCTTGGATGAATCTCTCCAAACTTTGCATACGGAGAGTGATTTGAGTGATATCAGCGATGATCCTGATGATATTTTGAATATGGAAGAAGAAGAAAGTGAGACACCAAAATTGCCCTTATCTAAAAAAGGTACAGAGATTAATGAACGAGACGTACTGGTACCAACTCCAGAAGCCTCACAGTTATCACCAAAAGAAATTGTAGAAGAGACTATATTTACCAAGGAAAAAGATACAAACGAACAAATGGAATTCCGAAATATCGAAGAAGAAAATATTGAGAATATGGACTTTGAAGAAATATCCGATGGAGAACTTGAGGAGGATATTAAGACAAGCGGCAAGGGCTTGGGAGATGCTTTGGGTGTAGATTGGGAAAGTTTAGTCAAAGAATCTCAGCCTCGTCGAGTTCTTACCATGAATCAAAATACTGCTCAAAGTCGCTGGCAATGTAAAGCTATATTCCAGCGCATTGGTATCTCTATGAAATATGCAGGGGCGGAAACGGTAGAATCCATAACAAAGAAGTACTGCATAGATGGTAAATCTATATTTTACATATTACTAATGTTTACTATAATAGCTTCAATTACTTCTTAATTCCACGCTACTTTCAGATGCTGATAAATTTCTTCTGAATGATGTCGCCCTTCTACACACTGCGATCATGAGGCAGCAATTTATGACTCGGACATCAAGAACTTCATTAATCACAGAAAATTTACTATGCAGGTAAATTGAGTACAAAAGAAAATAAAGATGCATATTTAGAGAACAGTTAGAAAAGATTACCCAGATTGGTGAAATTTTCGATTACATTTACATAATAGACTTGTCCATAATTAAGATGAAATAATATGATGTGTCATTAATTGATATTTGCCACGCGATTCTAATGAAAATTAATTTTGGTTATTTCAAATTACAGAAATTATGCTGAGGCAAATGAGGACGATGATGAAGAAACTCTGCAACCTTGCACGAGCTTATGTGAAGAAGCAAAGATATTATTACAAAAAGTTACATAGACATTTCTCATATGCATTGCAATTGTTAATATTTTTATCTTTGTATCATTGCTAAGCATAATTACTTAGTACTTAGAATGTATTAGGGAAAATTGTACGTATTCGTGGTCTTAATATATATAATTCTTTTGTGCGCCTTTTTGTATCGTGTAACTTATGAACGACTCGACCGATTGAGATCATATTCACACAAGACATTTGTATTGTCGAGATGATGGTTCATAGTTATGCAAAGATTGATTTTTGTCAACCGCAGGTCAGATTAGTTTCGGTTCTAGAATAGGTCATTAAATTTGAATGTGGGCGAAGCATGTGAATGTGAATTTAATATTCACAACTTCATAATTAATTTATATTTATTTTTTTGTCATACCAGAAACAAGAGACAACAAATCTTTGGGAGCAGTTAAGTCATTTTGTAATATCAATATCGCAGTCTTAAGCAGGTTCTTACTTTCTTCATTCACCTGAAAGAACGTCATGTAAAAGAGTCAATATTCATCATAATTATTTGTTCACAGAAGTCTAAGAATTTTGTACCTGTGACTCAGACTTCTCAATATTAGTTTCTTCATTAAATTGGCGTTTATTCAGCTCCATCAATGTACTATACAACTCATAAGAGATCAAGCCTAAAATGAGCAGTTATTGAATATTAATGTAGCCACAAAAAAAGATATGGAGAGACGACATTGCAAATTTTTGTTTCTTAAACTACCTTTCATCTTACATTCGCCACATTTTAAAGTCTCAATCAAGCATAATAAATCCCTGCAGTATTTTTCCTTGATGCTGAGCTCATCCTTTGTCAAATCTGTAAATCAATTCGACAGAGATACACAACAACCTTCAAGTTTGCACAGTAATTGTATTTACCTTCCCACAAGAACTTCTCGGTTCTTCCAAGACAAGATATTATTCTCAGTTTCATATCAACTGCAACGTAATTTGTTGCAGGTACCAAGACCGACAGTTCACTTTTCATGAATCGCAACATCTGCTTAGGACTTTTGTATATCATCTCTTCAACTATACTTCCCAAAGCTGATCGAATTGAAATAATCTAAAAGAAAAAATCAAACGAAGTTTATAAGTACATACTTGTCTGTTTTACGTATGTAACATACTTGTCTGTTTTTCAGGCGTAATCCACATTCTCTGCACTCCCACACTGTTGAAGTATCTAAAGGTTCAACAGCGACTAAAATTCCTGAACACTCCTTACGAGCACAACGCAATGCTCCAAGCAAAGATCCATTTTCCTACGAAGTTATAGAAGATATTGTAATTTTATATAAGTATTTAAAATTATTTAGAGGCACATAGTCAAAATTTCAGTACTAGCGGATCAGTGCATCTACTGCATGTGCAGAAGAAATGTTTAGTGGCAGCTAAATGTCGTCTTCTTAACGTTGTATCCCAAAACAAATCTGTGTAAGTCATAGTTATCTCCTCGTTTTTCTTAATGGGAATAGCAGCTATTACATATAATCTCTGTTGAGAATCGTAATAATGACGAGTATTGGGTGTACAACAATGATTCTGCATAGCACCCATTGGGTATAGGCCTCGCAAGCTTGTGACAGACTCCCCAACTATTGCAGCTGTTTCAAACGAATTAGTATCCATTACTGCACACACTCGTCTCATGAACTGTTCCTCTATTTGATTCATTTGAATTTTTATACTGCTCTTTAAAAGATCTATCTGTGAAAATATAAATTCATCCAATGACTTTCATATTTTTAATTTGACATACAGTGTCTTTTTTTCACTCAAGTGGTGACCTGACCTCTGAACCATGCTGAGGCCCGGAGTGCCACTGCAGAGTGTAAACTAGATCTCGCTGTTGCTCGTCTAATAGAAGTGCTCTGATTGGAACTAGTGCTCTAAGTAAGTCAATAGACCAAGAAGAACCGCAAGTGGGTTTCCATGCTTGAAGGAGAGAGCATTCAGCGTCGTGTTTAACTGAGAGTTCACAGGCAGAGGAGCAAATTGGAAGGCTGCATCCCTTGTCACAAGGAAACAGAGGACAACCGGTCTTATAGCAGACGATGCAGAGCGGCAAATGCTTATCTCGTGTTCTAGGCCCAACTACCAGTGGAGCGTCCACAAAGACAAGCTCTCCAACTGCAATATCTGTTGTGGCAAAAAGTCCTCGTCCTCCTAACAGAGACCCCCCAACAAACCAACTCCTTGAGCCATCCTTTGAAAGATTATTTCTTTCCAAATGAAGGTTCAACATATCTGTGATCACTTGTTGTTCCATGGTCTGGTGCAAATTAATTTCTAATTTAGTATATTATTTCTGCATTAAAATGTAAACTCTCAGTAATACGAGATAATTTACATATTTATTATGAGTCTAGTGAAGAGTATCAACATGTACCATATTACCTAATTACGTTAGCTAGTAAAATCTGAACACTTGTTCACTTTTACTTTGGTAACATATTACTTACATTTGTGGCTAGTCATCAGTTAGAAATTTCGTTCAGCTAGTTTACTGTTCACATTGAAGGGAGTATAAATTGCACTGCACCAATGCCTCCTGTAGTATGTTTAAAAATAGGACATTCGATTCCAAAATAAATTGGCCTGAATGATCGTGGAGTAATAATTAAAAATTATCCCGACCATCTTACAGAATTCTGATATTTGTAGATTATTTCTTTTTACTGGAATTCATATTAAATATTCAATTATTAGTCAAGTAACTATTTAATATACATACTATTATTGTTATGTTTATATATGTATTACATATATGTTCAACATAATGGATTAGAAACTCGTTAACAAAGAGAAATATCGTGTCACATTATATACCTCTTGTTTAATCAATACACTTTCATCATACAATGTTCCTTTATTGAAGTCTGCTGCTTAGGCTACGAAAAATAAATAGAATTTCCGTACATACGTACCATTATTTACATCATTACTGCAAGCGAAAAAATGTGCGATCCTGCAAATACAGCCCGTATGGGATAGTTACTTAAGAAAATAGTCATTCATTATTTGCCTAGTGTTCGATGCAAACCCAATTTATCGAACGATCATTTATTAATTATGCTGGTATGAGTATAGACCATTGAGTCGCATTTTACGCACGCGTCTTAGATCTCTCGCGGACGTGCAATGTGTTGTTTACACGTTGCTATAGCAACTTACATTCGAAGGACTGTACAAAATTTAGGCTACCAACTAATGTACAAATAATACGTGTTCCAACACCTTGTGATTCTCTAAAGATAAATTATGAACAGGTAACATAATTAATTATTTTTTTCTAATTTGCGCTCATCTAATTACTTTTGCATTATTATTAATTTTATCGATTGTACTTCATCTAGCTGAATAGATTTTGCCTGTAGTAATGAAATTATTATCAAATCATTATCATAATGTGAATTGCTTGTATTTCTTTTCATTGTGTATACAGTATTGTAGTGGTGTAAAGATGTTATTTTTTTAAAGGGAATTTAGCATTATCTAGAAGTTGGGTATGCGAATTGACACCAAATATGAGGACTTTTTTCATGAGAAAACAATAATCATAACAACCACCATGTTACTAATTATCATTTTTATTAATTATAATTTTATTTCTTTTTTAATTTACAGAAGAGGCAACCCGACTGGATTATATAAAAACTACCAAACTCTATTAGTAGTATTTACCATCTGTATTATTGCAATATCTTCAGAATCACTATGTAACAGTAATCCATGCATGTATGGAATATGTGTTGATGATTACAACAGGTATGACTCATGAATATCGTAAAGTTATTTCGTACCTTCCAGCTTTCACATGTAAACTTTTATGAATATTCACCTGTAATTTCTAGTAGTAGCTTATATTCATGCTACTGCATCGATGGATATACTGGAATAAATTGTGAGATTAATTGGGATGACTGCTGGTCAAATCCATGCCTCAATGGGGGTATTTGCAGTGATGCAGTTGCTGCTTACAACTGTACCTGTACCGATGGATTCATAGGTGAGGAGCACGCGCAGTACAATGAACAATTATATGTTTATTAGGATTATTCCGGTGAATTGGAATCTGTAGATGATCAATATTGCTGCCAACTCATTAAACCTGTAACAATATATTTGCTATTTCAGGTTTAAATTGCGATGAACGATTCGATGAGTGTTTATACACTCCCTGTCTCAATAATGGTACTTGCATCAATTTTAATGGATTTATGTGCCAATGCCCAGATGGTTATTCAGGTAGGTAGTTCGAACACCAAACGATTATTTAGAAACGATTGATTATTTCATTATTTTCAGGGAAGTATTGCGAAATTGATGCGTCTGTTTGTAATAACACTATCTGCAAAAATTCTGGAGAATGTATCGAAGGTCCTGGACTATTATTCAGCTGTCAATGTACAGATGGCAAGTAAAATACTTGACAAGCAGAATAATAGATGTAATGTTCATAAACTATGTAAACCTTATTAACATTTTTATATCTTTAGGATGGACTGGAGAGTTGTGTGAAAAAGACATAGATGAGTGTCTCGCTTCACCTTGTGAAAATGGAGGACTCTGTATCAATATACCAGCGACTTACACATGTGCCTGTTTATTTGGTAAAAAAAAATTCTTCCGAAAATTAATGTACTACTTAAATTTAGTTCTAAGCTGAAAATAATCTTTTTCATCTGCAGGTTTTACTGGTAAAAATTGTGACAAATCCATAGTACCTTGTGAAGTAAATGTATGTGAGAACAACGCTGTTTGTTTGCTGGAAGATAATCAAACAGTTTGCTATTGTGTTCCTGACTATCATGGATCGCTTTGTGAGTTGAGATATGACGATTGCGAGGCTAAATTTGCTATGTGCAACAACGGAGGAACTTGCATCGATGGGATCAATAGCTTTACATGTTCTTGTCCTTTGAATTATTATGGTCAAACTTGTGCTGATTACAGTTCTATGGTGACTTCAGAAGAAATTCCTTATTCATCATTGGGAACACCTACCATATCTGCAGCAACATTAATTCCATTTCAAGCTACTAGCACATATAGTACCAAATCTGACAGTACTCCAGATGTTACATCTACAAAATTGATTAAACTTGACACTGAAGAGGCTGTAGAAAGCACAGTGCCGTTTAGTTCAACAAAAACAGTAGTACCCACTAGTACAATTGCATCCACGAGGGAAGATTTTTTACTTGCTTGGACTACGATAAAAACGCTCTTCTCGTCTTCCCCTATAACAGAGGATTCACATCCCCTAATAACGTATACTGCAAATAGCAGCGAAGTTAGTTCTGTTACTGATGAACAAGTTGTTCAAAAGTCCACCACTTCACCAAGCTTGGAAACGGATTTAAGTTTTGCTACCACAGATGAAACAACTCCAACTGATGAAAATATTATTACCACTTCTTCCACAGAAACGCCTAATCAAATAGCAGTAAATATTCCAATGAAGCCAATTCGTGTAACAACAAAATTAGTAGATCAACTATCAACCATGACCTCGGAGAAAATAGAAACCCACAGCTCATTCCCCTTCTCAAGATCTAGTACAGATTCTTACACATTAGGCACAGAAACCTTTTTCAATCAGAGTTCGCCAACTGGGATATCTATCAGTACGGAGAGACAACTAACAATTTACAATTGCACGCAAGAACAATGTGATCATAATATAACATGTCAGAATAGCGCAACCGAGGTATATGTGACCTCAAATAATCAATATTATTAAAGACAATTTCAACCATTTGAAAATACGTCATCAATTTTGTTCAAATTTATTTGCAGTGTAATTGTAACTATCCAGATGGTTGTATTCCTAGTCCAGACATTTTAAATGCTGCATTTAATGGAAAGTCTTACATTAGACAATACCTGGCTGTGGATAAAGATGGGAAGGTTCGAATATTCATCAGATTAAAAACTCAATCTAAGAATGGGATACTTGTGCATGCTTTTTTTGATGACGATAGATATATATTGCTGCATATGGAAGTCGGACAGTTGAAATTTCAGTTTTCTTGTGGTTTACAAACAATGCTTTTGGGGGAAATTGATTCTCCAATTAATAATGGTTATGACGTGGACATTGAGATGAGGTAATGAGCTGCTTCGTTCATTCCACACATCCTTTGACATGATCATTGGAGAAAATTATAAGAAAATATCTCCTTTACAGATTCCAATATATGAAAAGCACCAACATCGACAAGTGCTCAGCAATGCTCTTTGTAAATGATACTCTGGCTATGAGCGGAGAACAAGTAGTGTCAACTCAAGATGACATACCGCAGCAAGCTAAACTGCATTTAGGGGGAATCCCACTGGCATTTTCACATTATTTTCCTCATGTTGCTGTAGGATTTATAGGCTGCATGAGTATGCTAAAGGTACTAAAGTTTAATCATTCAAATTTCCATTTTATACTAAGATCAAATTCTTATTTTCCAGATAAACGACATCCATAGACATCTTATTCGTGATGCAATCGATAGTTTTCAAATTGAAGAATGTACTTCATTTCTGTGTCTTGCAAACCCCTGTAAAAATTTTGGAGCCTGCCAGGAAACTGATGGCAAAATATCCTGTAACTGTATGGCTGGGTAAATCTGAGTTGAAATGAATTCAATGGTATTTTTTAAAATCTATTTTGTAATAATGAGCCCTATTAATTGCTAAACGCTTAGGTATACTGGAGAAGTGTGTGAAAGATCTGCGTGTGATGATAACCCATGTCACTACGGAGCATCCTGCATCACTTCTCCAGGGACAGGATTCATGTGCATTTGTCCTCTAGGAACTCATGGGCTGCTTTGTGATGAAGGTGAAGTTCAATTTTAAGTACTTGTCAAATACCAATAATTTTTATCGTCTGCATTTGAAATCTAATTTTGATTGTATTTTATAGATATCATAATCGTGCAGCCATCCTTTACAGTCTTTACACCGGGCCTTTCCTCCTACATAGCTTATGGGTTGATAGGATCTATAAAAGAAAGTCTCGAACTAAAACTAAGATTTATACCTCAATCTGTTGAACAAATATCCCTCATTGCTTACATTGGTCAAAGTGGTCCATATCGTGATTTATCTGACCACCTTGCTATCACTTATGTACGTGGCTACATCATGCTTACTTGGGATTTAGGCTCAGGTACTCTGCACGTAACATCTTTTTAACAAGCTCGAGATGGTAAAAAATTTAAATAACAAATATTCTCAAATAATTTATTAATGCTTCTAGGAGTAAGAAGGATATTCACAAATAGCGCTCTAACAACAAAAATGCATCGACCCCACACTCTTAGAGTGGGTAGGAAAGGCAAAGATGCTTGGCTGTCTATTGATGGCCTTGGAAATGTTACTGGACGTTCGGCAGGTTCTATGTCAACTTTGGATGCTGCACCAATTCTTTGGATTGGTAAGTAATAAAAAATTCTTTCCAATGTATATGAAGCGTACTAACATACGTGTGCAATCGATTTATCGAAATTGGCAACAATGATAGTGCCAATTATTACCCCCAAATGAATTGCATTTTTTCAGGTGGCCATAGGACCAAAAATTTTGAAACACTGCCTCATGATTTACCTCTGCATACTGGATTCTTTGGCTGTATATTTGACGTGGAGTTGCGCATTGAAAATAAAATATACCCTGTGGCAAAGACCAACTCTGCTACTGGCAGAGGCATAGGAGAATGTCATCGTAACGAGTGCACTCACAGATCATGCAAAAATGGAGCGGTGTGTTTAAATCACGGACCTACGTACAGGTGGTTTACTAGTTATCAGTTTTACCACAATTTATTCAATGGAAAATGCTCCAAAGATCAAAACTTTTAATTTTTCGTTACGAAACAAATTGTATATGGGAAATTCTATGCCAATTCGACCTGTCGCTAATCCTCACAATTTCCAATTTTGCTTGAAGTTTAATATAGTATTTTGGTGGTCAAAAAGGTAACCCCTGAATTATTTTAGATTTTTTTGACCACTGGTTAGTGCCCCACATATTGTGTTCTTGGTAATTCCCGTAATTCTCGGGGATTACTTGAATTCTGACAAGTATTTTTTATCTTTTATGATTTTATGCATTCCATGTATATTAGTGACATTGTAAAATTCTTATTTACAGTTGCGTCTGCACGAAGGATTGGGAAGGACCAGACTGTTCTAAACCAACATCAATGTAGTCATTGTCGTAACTCTTGCTGCCAAAATATATAACTAGACAGAGATTTATAGCCTGACAATTCATAGATACAAACTAAAAATGGTAATAAATAATTAGTAATAAATAATAAACCCATTATGTAATTATATTATACATACATGTTAATTTTATGTAGCAATTATTGTTTTGCGTAGATTTCTAGGTTTTGTCTTCATTCATAAATTGTTCAACTCATCATTTTTTGGTTTAGATGTGGTCCAAGATGAATTCAAGTGGACGAATAACATCGCAGCTGACAATCGCGATTGTAAATCCTGTTTGTTAAGCTCGTGTGACCACTCGACATTCCCCCAAAACGAGACCTAAACATGCAAAAATTAACGTTTCCTAACAAATAGTATTTATAAGACAGTTCCATAAAGGATAGCGTGAGTGTCAGTTTGTACTCATGTCTTTAGCACAAAGGAACAAGGATGAATTATATCGTAATAGTAGGTTGTACTTCATAAACAATTAATTGATCAAATATAAATGAATTTATTGCCTGGTATTCCTCTTCCAAGCGAGCCAAAGAAACTGCTGTTTCAACTGAAATAGTTCTCTCAGCTGTGGCCAGTGCCAAAATAACAGATTTCAATGTATCAACAGCATATGTGTATCCTGAAAAATATTCCATTAATCAATTCTATGGTTTATTGCAATAATGTGTCAACAGCCACAGCCAAGCTCATTAAAATAAAAAAGCAAAGAATGAATACAAGTCTACACAATATGAAAATAAAAAAAAAAAACAACAAATTAACAATTATAACATTCTAAATAAAGACAATACCAATCGGGTAAGTACTTTTCATTTAATGCAAATATTGTGGTGGAAAATTAAGGTACGACACTCGCCTTGCACTGCATTAAAATTGTAGGATAACAAGTGCCTGGCTAATGTTTCTTTTGTTTGCGGAGATACAAGTGGTGCTTTTATACTCAATGTTTTGGTGACATCAACTTGATAACGATCACAAAACCATTGAATTACAGGGTCCCACTTCTTTAATTGAAAATTGTACAGATCGCCGGAATCCTGAAAGTAATAAGTCATCAATTATTCTCGTGTCTATGACAAATTACTATGATATGATCTTTTACTATGAAATGTCACCATAGAATCAAATATAATGACTTACATTTGTTTGAAAGAGTACAGTATCTGTCTCTAAATAATTAACTATATAGTTGACCATATCCAATTTAGTATGATTATGTGGATTATCCAGTGATGTGCTGACCAAAGCAGTCTGTTGAAAAATTAATACATTGTTCTTGACTGGAACATGTGTGAAAATGAATAACAAAAATGGCCATTCTTAACAAGTTTGTTATGCTATTGAAGCTGCGTTCCTTCAACGAACCAAATGCATGTTAGACCTGTCAATTATATCGACTTGGCTATCCCATTCCATGGCTACAGCTAGAGCCAGAGGTTTATTATTGACTTCAAACACCTTCCCTTTTGGAGTTTTTAGTTTTCTCTGATCTAGGGTCACTTCAAACTGATCACCGCTGGACAAAATGTTGGTTTTTCTGTAAAACCTCTTTACAGTAGCTGTTGGATCAATTGGAAATATTTTATTACTTCACAAAGTTCTGTAAGTTTAACTGTATTACTTATGAAGCATGAAATAAGTGGAAGCAGGTTAGAAAATATTGCTAGTATCAATATTCTTAATGTTTGTAGTTACCCATGTGGCGAGTGGCATGTGAAGTAGGCTTAAAAATTTTTAATTTGAAATGAAACATTTTTGAACATTAGTTAGAATTTTGGCTGATTCTAGGCAAGTAAATTTCTATCGACACTGGTAGGCTTAGTGCATACACACATCTAAGGTGTAGGTAGTATCAGGGCATATCATCAGAGACATTCTCAGAGCGGTATACTGCTAAAGGTAACTCACGTGTACAGAAAGTGTAGTGGAGGAGTGACAGAGAAGTATAAAATGTTGGTTATAATCTGTCTCTCTCCTTCTACGTTTGATTTGTCATGTTTCCTTTCAGCCGATCAAATGCAGGGTGAGAGAGACGAAGAAACTCGAATATATTTATATATATTTCTCTCTTCACTTTGGACGCATTTTTCGCGAGGTTGGTGGATGGTTAGCTACCTCCAGTAGTACGCTGTAAGGATGCTGTAAGCGGACATTTCATCATCCACGAATTTGCTTTCTGCGGTCCCCTTTTTGTCATAAATGTCACCAACGCTGTATAGCCACGGAGGATTAGTCCTTCGTGTAGGCAGCGTTGGCAGAACTGTGCCCGGCATGAACCTAATTTAGTCTGTAGTCTCATGACCTGCAGTGCCAATTTGGCGATGAAACGTTGCAACGTTTACAGAGACACATTGTCAATAACATGATCTTATTTGCTGTAATTAATCCGCCCGAAAAGCAATAGAGCTCAAACCTACGCCTGACGTCACAGGTAACGGCAATTTGACAGTACCATCGGAATTCGTTTTGCGCATGCGCTGCGCAGTTTGTTACCGGCAACCGGTCGAGACTTGCTTCGGAGCGCCACCGGTGGAATCCACTTGCTTTCGAACACTCGGAGCGAGAGTACGCGCACCGACAATCCAGTGCACCGACAATTCAGAATTCAGTTCACACTATTTTTAATCTGTGTAACGTGATCTGATAAGTGTTTGCTGGGAAACTAATACTCTATAATAATTTTAAAAAATCGTAACATAAGTACAAGGAAAAAAGAAGTTATTGAAATAAGAACAGTGTCCAAACATTGAAGGTGAACTTCGTGCCTCGAGTTTTTATTATCTTGTGCAACTTTATCTTTAGTGATCTTGATCCCATCTCTGTGTGGAATGTCATTTTTCTATTGTTTGTTTGCTGATTTTCGGAGACTGTTTAATTATATTCTTAGCAAGTTTGTTAAGTCGGTTCATGCAGCCAGCTATAGTACACAAAGTGAGAGTGAGCGTGAAATTAAGTGATTATTTTATTAGTTTGAAAAAGACGCAGATGCCGATTGAGATTCTAGAGAATTTTTCCAGAAGTTCTAGATATTTAAGGTTTTTTTCACAGATTATTCGGCACGCCTTTTTTCCGCGTAAATTATTCACGGGCATCGGACAGGCTTTCTGCATGACGGTTGATACGACGAATTTATCAATCGCGCCATTTGCGCATCGATTTGGTGAACGGTATTTGAAGAATGAAGCTCGCTTGATGTGCTGAGTCTTCAGCTCTTCAGTCAATCTTGTTACGAATGACCAGACTTTCACATTTGACCGCGTCTTTTGCGCGTTGACTTGATACTTTTCGGTTCTGAGATAAAGCGCGGCATTTGAAAGCCAGCGCTCGACGTGCGAGGATGAAAATCTAGGAGTATACAGTAATAGTGAAAAATTTTGCCTTAAGTACACAGTGCATAAATAAGCGTATTAATGGTCGTATTATTTTCTGTCTCAGGGTAAAATACCAATTATTTCGCTCATACATTGACATGAGAAATACAGAGCGTTCAGTCGGGCAAAATATATACTTCAATAACTCTCAGCAGAAAATTAATATTTTTTTCTGGTACACAATTGACATACTATAAAAAAAAATTATTACCATTGATACCATATAATCGAATTAAAGACTATTGCCGCGAATTTCATGTTGGGCTCGACATCACTCTTAGTATCTTGTATTGTGGTATAAGAAAATCCTTCCACCAATTTTCAGATTATGACAGGTGAGGCTTTCAAAAAATATTTCATCCTTCTACAATGAAAATGCACGTGCAAAGGATTTTTAGCAGTGGTAGGCACAATTTTTTTCGAACGATTACTTACACATACATTTTCATTGCAGGATGTTGAAATTTTATTACATAACTTATACTACCATAATCCCAAAATTGGTGGATGAATTTTCTCGTAAGAGTTTATTTAATGATTGAAAAACTGTTTTGTGATCACAATTTCACCAAAGTATCCCCTCAACATCCACACACTTCAAATCAGAAAAACTTTGATCAAGAATGTTACCTGATGTATTCGGAAACGATTGAAAATTTAAAGGAATTGGAAGACAATATTAATGATAAGTTTTCTCCTACTTTTTCTTTTTCTAAATAATTACTGGGTCGTTTTCCGTCCTAGAGGTAAATACCCATGTTTGATAGTAGTTATTGTTCCCACCCTCAGTTTACCACTTTTGAATGTTCATCAGATTCTGAACTTGGCATGGATGGCAAGTGGCATCACCTTATGAGGTGAAGACTTGCATATATGGAGATTCGAACTCAATCAGCAAGCAGTCTTTTCACCAATAATAATAAATCTATGACCATCCATAACAAATCAATCATCGTTATTTCATAATAAACAGACAGCGAATGATACCAACCAAGAAATGATAAATAAACGACTCATATCATAAAATGTACGAAAATAATCGCACCAAATATGTATGAAGTACGAAATAAAGTAAAGCATATAGTTCCATGCCGTCAAGTAGGCCTGCTCTGAATACCAAACTGAAAAGAAAAACACGATACCTTACCCCTTGTGGTGGTATGAAAAGAGCACATGTAATTCATTCAATTTAATAAATTTATCATTGGTTCAAATTGTCCATATTAAATGATCCATTTTTTGATAAATGTACAAATACTATAAATATTTTTATTTAATATATGTTTGCGTATGAATATAAATTAATGGTTTCATGTGCTCAAACCCTTCCTAACGCATCTTGGGACTTTGCATTCAAAATGGCCAGTTTTTATAAGTATTTGTAAAAAGTACTGAAATCTGCATTAGGCAGGTCGTATCTTCATAAATGATAATTGTGAATGTTGTGTGTAATTGCCTTTTTTCAATTTTGTGGTACACAGATACTATACAACTAAGCATAGGTGACGTAATGTTTTACAAAGTTCAATCTAGGTTTACTTGTTTCAAATTCAGTTTCATTGGAAAATGAAGAGATACCACCTAATTGTTTCCTCTACTTAAAGCACGTGAAGAATTTTTCATACCAAGATCCAATACAATATATTTTACCACAAGTTGGAAAGCAACCACAAATTCCTTGCCGTCAAAATTTATTGAATTTCTATCAGATAAAAGAGTGAGTATTTGGAGCCAGAAAGTTCACTGTAGAAGCAATTTTAATCCCAATAAACTAACACTCTTGAGAAAAAAAATCAATTTCCAACAGGCACCTAAATTTAGGTGTGGAATGTCATTTTTATATAGAAATTATAATCGAATGTGGACCATCTTGTACCCTTCACTTATGACAAATTAATAACAGTGGTTATATAATTTTTTCATACAAGGCATTGATCGTATTTTGACACCTAATGGAGCTTTTGCAGAAAACAATGTATAATGTTACTCATATTATACAATTTATTGATGAGCATGTGCTTACAGTCATAAATTTAAAATCAACTTACGACATGATCCTGTTATAAAGAAATTGTGTGTAGCGATGAGGTTGAACAGAGTATAAATGCGATAAATTAACAAGTCATTGAAATGCGAATAAACTTAAATTTAATTACATTTGTACAGTTCAATCGGTTAGCCAAACAGTGCAATTGTAAATCAAAATATGCAGGCTAATTCTTGTAGTATTATAAAACTTAAACTAAATTAATGTGAAATAAAGTTGACTTGTTTATGCAGTAATCGGTGGCATCAAATCGACTCCGCGGCATTCGAGAGCGATCCTAACCCCCAAAGCAAAAATAGCAATGCTTTTCACCAGCGACCTGCAATATTATTATCGATGAATTAACAACCACAGAAAACCTTCAAATAACTTCAAGTAAATCATCAAAATGTATCCTTAAGTTAGTTTATCTCACTACAAATAAGACTAGTACTTTGCATACAATATACACCAGAATAACCTTTAAACACAGCATGGTCAAAAATATGCGTTAATAATGCTCACCATTTAAAGGGGTCATCATAAATGCTCTTAACAAATCGGGAAACATTTGCCATCGTTAATCTCAATGTAATCTTCTTTTATTTTGAATTAATCGACTACTGAGCTAAATTGACAAATTTGGATTGCGAGAGGCAGCTAGAAACAGCCAGAAGCCAGCTGATGGGGATGGGCGATGTTTGTCGATTAATCGAAATGATCGATTATTTTCAGCGATGTTTTTCAGCTTTGATTATTCGATGTTCGATGCTATTCCGCAAATATCGATATAAAACATCACCGACGCCAACGCCACTAAAACCGTACTAATATGGCGTAAAAATTCAGATTCAATTTCGTACCACCAACATAGGGTTCGTACCCGCGTTCGTACTTCGTAAGTCATTTTAACCGCTGCAGAGATCACCAGTGGTATAACAGTGTTTTCTGGATATGAGTGATCTGAATAGTGAAGGTATTTATTTCATTCAGTTGGCTATATAAATGTAAAAATCTGCATTTTTTTTAGAATGTTGATACATAGTTTAAGCAGAGGTATAATCTAATTCGCGGTGATTCTCCGCCAGGTAACACTACTATTCTGCAAAATATTCCTCATAAACGGTGAAATATTATTGTTTTATAGTTCAGTAGAGACACGATGATGAGATTACATATTAATAATTTTGTGATTTTTTTGTAGTAAATCCAGGAGCAGGCGATTGGAAACTAGATCTGGCACTCAAACTACTTAACTCCTTAACGCTTTCAAAGTGAGTGTATAATTTTTAATATTGATTGAAAATATATTAATCAAATAACGGATGAACTGGGAAATGGGTAATTTAAAAAAAATTGCTCTACGAGATAATCGATGTTTCGATTCTTTTTTCCAAAATGCATTATTTAGAAATCGAGTTTTATTTCCAACATAGCTCATCCCAGTCAAAAACTCTGCATCACAATACTGCGATAGCCTTTTGCTGCCCATAAAATTCCAGCCAAAGGAGAGCAGCTCCGATACAACAGTTTCTTTCTACTAGCAACTTATCGATTAATATAAGCGCTTCTATTATCTTTGCACTTTCGACGGCCTATCGCCTGTTCAAAAAAATACCCATTAGCTGGCTGACGAGCAATCTATAATCAATGCCCACCGTCGATAGTCTCGGGCCTGATTCTGACTCATTTTTCACTCATGAAAACAAGATTTTCTGTTTAAAGCTGCCTTTTGATTCGTCTAGGTAGCTCATATCACCATTTTTACGACTGAAAAGAGAATCAGAATCAGGCTCCAGATAGCCCCCAAGCGGGCCATTGCACAAAAATACACGTGTATTTCTATATGATGTCAGATACCCACCGAGCAATACCAGATTAATTAAGTCGCCACATATCTTCATAGGTAATTTAAATTTGTTATTGTTTGAAAGTCTTGCGTCTCTCCGATGATTTAGTTATTCGTCGTTTTACGTGCGGAGTCATTGGCTGAACCTGTTCCGAACTCGAACACACCGTACATTCCTCTCCTGTGTAACATAATAGAATTAGGAAATCAAATTTTTCTTTTTCAATGCAAAACTGATTACACAAAAAAGTAAAATGTTATGGGTCAGAGAAAAGCTTGAAACATATGTCGGTAACTGAGCTGTACTCTACCATCTCTCGACTACTGATCTGCATAAATGTGTTTTGTATTCACTGCTTTCATACTACTAAATACAGAAGAGTATTGTTTGGTTACCGATATGCATTTACCGACCACGCACCTCGAAAATCAGTTCCAAAAACCTATTTTATATCAGTCTGCATTACTAAATGAGAAACATGTAAAACGCGAGGATGGACTCTTTCAGGCTCCTCTCTGCACGGGTATTCAAATATTTTTTTCTTGGCATTGACTATGACTCTTTATTGGTCCTGTGTGATATCCTTATCAGCTTAAGAGGATGCCAGAATGAGTCTCTACCAATCGAGTAACATGTCACTTATTTTAACTATTATCAAAGCCTATGCAGCATTGATGCGAAACTGCAACAGTCAGTGCAATCGTTCAACCTTTCTCAGATTTCAGAGCCATTTGTAATGAAAATCTCACGCTATCGGTTGGAAAATTGCGCAAATAAAAAAAGAAACTCAATACAACTAATGCTATCGTTCGTTATTATAATATGTTAAACTCGTCAAAGAACTTTACCTGTGAATTTAACACTTCTTCTGGTAGATCGTCTTAGCTTTGTACTTTTTGGACTTTCCGGTTGTTTGTTCTCTTTTTGGAGCTTACTTGTTTCCTAGATATGAAACAGAAAAGATAGAAATGTTGAAATTACTAACACTTTTGAATACTATTATATCATTAATAAAATAAAATATACTAAATTCGATTTTATTCATTTTTTGAGCAGTATAAAATTATGCATTCAAATAATCTCATGAGACATTGAGTGCAAACGTATTTTTGTTAACTTTTTGAATGGGTTTCACCTAATTAGGAATTTAAAGCAATAAAATTAACGATTCTAGCGAAGAATCCGTTTTGACGATCAAAAATTTGTTTTTGACCATTGAGTAAAAATATAATCTAAGTGATAGTACACCTGTCATTACCATAGGACTTACTCTATCGTAAGAAGTCTCTGCTATATCCGAATGAATGTTTGGAATATCCAGCTTCATTTCCTTGGTAAGTTGTTTCAATACCGATTGACGAGTCGTTCGTGTTACTCTTGCTAGGCCTACAGAATTTTCACTTACTATAATTGAATCTGAAAACTCATTCCTTTCAATTTTGACAATGTTACAATCTTCCAGAGTCCGGAGATTTTTATTCTTTCTACGGTTAGCTTTATCATTGCAAGAAAGTTCAGAACCACTTTGCTCGTGGATTTTTTCAGTACACTGTGTTTCAGAATCTGAATCACTTGAATCGAGGCTCAAAAAATCTAGTCTTTTCTTGACGTCTAGTTCTGCTTCAAGCTTTTTATTGATGCTTTCAGAATCGTGCAAAGTAATACTTGATTCTTTACACAAAGGATCATTACTCTTTGTAAATATTTCTTCATTTCCAGCAAAATTCACTTTATTTTGAGATCTTGTGGTACAGGATGCAGACTTGTGAGATTCTGTTTGCTTCAAAATACTTTTTCCTGGTGTTTGTTGGAAGGTCGAAAACGGGATGAGGGGTTCTGACTCTATTTCCAGTGGCTTGAGAATCTGAGAAACTCCAATTGATCTGAGTGCTGAGCGACGATGTTTAGACTCCTCTGAAAATTTTGGATGAGGTAATGGAGTTGATTTTTGAAGACTTCTTGGAATAACAATTTTCTTTGGACTTTCGACCATGAAAAAACCGCCATCAAATTTTACTGTGGGCAAACCTAACGATTCAACACAGGGTTTGCTGGATTCTGAAATGGTGACAGTTGGTGAATTCTGATTTGCTTGTGATTCCATTTTCATTTTCCTAGCAGCTAAGATCATTTCACGGATAGAACTAGGCTTGGAAGCAACATTCTTCTTAGTTACTGCTACTGGTGGTTTAGTTGCTATTTTTTTTGCTTTGATTTTTTTTTGTTCATCCTCTTGCCAATTTCTCTCTTTCAATTGGTTCAATTTTCCAAATCTGGAATCACAGTCTTCCACTTGCATGTACATCATATCCCAGAAACCTTGCAAGTCGTCACAAGTTACCAATTTTTCTCCCAAACCAGTTTCACATTCGGTTATGAGTTTTCGAAATTGTTTTACCTTTTTGTCGATCAACAAATTTGTTTGACCGATTGCTTGATTTATCATGAGTTGAGCATCTTCTGGGGTATCAGGGGCAGATTTTATCATCATCCAATCCCAACAGAGAGCTTTTAGTCTCATAACTTCTCCGTCTGTGGTTTTTCTAAAATATGATGGCGTTCGCTCTTGGTCTTTTTCAAAAGCTGCAGCAGTTAGTAATTCATTACTGTTTAGTTGCATTGGCACACTATTAGCCACAGTGTTGGCTTGCTGCAGGCGTTTTTGTCTTAAAGCATCTTTTCTTCCTGCATTGACAATATAAGGAGAGAAGAATGTAGGAGTAGCAGTAGTGTCATAATTTTGTTTTGGCCCTTGCAATGCTGCCTGGCCAAACAATGGCAAAGATGTTAAACCGGTTGGTGGTCTAAACTCGTAATTATCCGGTGCAAACGAACTGTCAGGAATAGGAATTGTCTTTTCAACGCTTTTCACATCTTTGTGTATGTTTCTTTGACTGAACACTTTTGTGATTGGTTTTTTATTCCTTAAAACTATGCCAGCATCAGGTGTATGTGCCTTCATACAAGCTTTCGATGCTAGTCTTTTAGCAGTGGCTCTAGTTATTCTAGGTGGTATCGATGATTTGACCAGTTTTGATGTTGGCAGACTTTGGTGTAGGAAAACAGGAGAATTTAGTTTATGGTGACACACTCCAGCACGAAATACTGGCGGTTTCATTGCCTTTTGAATTTTTTTTTGTAAATCTCGTTCTGCCCTCCATCTTGACAATTTCATTCGTCTATCTTCTTCGATGATTTGATCCTTAGCTTCATCTGTTGAAAAATATAAATTTGTTGATGGTAAAATCTTTCCAATGTGTTAGGAGGATTTTAAAGTAAAATAATTTTTTGATAAGAAAATTCTAATACAAAAATGTAGGCACATCATGCTATCTGATATGCTGAAAAATGGGTAAAATTGTGCAATACCCGAGGGCTAAATTTTCTACCTCATCCTAGCGTTATACCGTGCTGTACTTAGAATTATACCATCGGCATTAGGGGTGATCGTGAGCTAAGCTGCATACTTGTTTGAAATGTTATACTTTTATTTGACTAACGCAGGATATAAAACTTTTCAACAGAGCACTTAACACATCAATTGTCCGAACTCAACACTAAGTTTCTAGCTGATTATTTAGAAAAAAGTACCCGCCATGCTTGTAGCATAATGCTATTTGTTTCGTTGACATGGTTCGAAAGAGAAAATGTTACTGAATAGAAAAATGTACTAAAGTATTACCTTGTACGTTTTCAATACATCCGATGCTGGATGTAGCTGGAGAACCTGATCCGATGATTTTTCTATTAACTGCATATACGGCTGAACGACGTTGTTTTCTAGTATTTGCCTTTTCAACAGCTCTTATAATTCTCGACTCTTCCAAATTGCCGAATCCAATAGCTTTTTTTTTGTAGTGAGTTCTAAGGTCTGCCATATCTCGTCTCTTTTGCTCACTTCGTACCCCTCCAGGATTCTTATAACAACAGCAGCTACAGTAATTTCAACCGAAAATTATTTGAAATAGTGTATTATGGGTACATTCGTATAAACAATCTTCTAATTGGCCACGACTTGTGATCAAGCTATGTTTGACAAGAGAATCTTACTTCGTCCATAAAGCACAAATGGCTACAAAGTTGGTAGACATGTCGATAGAAATCACTAGAAATGGTGGCATTTATACACCTGGCGCCACGATCGTACCGTTGCATTCTTACATAATGCTATTGTTATTGGTTGATTCCTCTTGTAAATTCAGATTTATCCTGATTTAATCGAACGACTAAGCAAACTAATAATGCACGGCTTGTCAAGACTACCTTTTAACCTTAAAACGTAATCAATGTACATATACTCTCGTATATTCCACAATAAGCTGTGAAATTGCAGTGTGGCAAGCAGCGAAGAAACGACGAAGACAACTAATTCTACTACCGCTGCGCCTCACACCGGAGCAATTCGCAGTATTCTTCTTCGTGATTTACTATATTCGACCAGTGAGACATCTGTCTGTAATGACAGTATATTTCGATGGTTGAAATATCATGATACTCGGCTCGACTGTTGTTTCATATTCACGATTTGTGGTTCTGTATTTTTGATATCTATAGAGCTGCATTCTACAATTTATCGTTAGCTAGAACAGATAATAATGTACATATAGTAATGCATCTCAGCAGTGGCAGTGCCAATAATCTAGTTCGTCGCATACGCGGGCAAAGTGGAGTTGTTATAATAAGTTAAAAGGCAGTGGGTCAATTTCAGTGAATATTGTAAACAGTTCTCAGGTGACCGCGGGTTACGTGTTGCTAATAATTCGCGTCGGGAGTAACCAGTGTTAGCGCACCTGCGAAAAAAGCTCTTATTAAATCTATAATTGTCGTCTGCGATTAATGTGTTTAAACCGGAGACTGATTTATTAGTTTTCACAACTGTACATGTTCAACGGTAAAGGATATTATAATATAACTAGAGTAGGAACGTTTTTGACGCTGGTCGGTGCACTCCGATTGACTCGGGGAACGATTCGGAACTGGCGGTAAGTGGAGTCTTATTTCTCGGGTCTCTAATTAAACAAAAGTCATTCGATAACTCTGACATTAGTGATGTCGATACAGATTTTAACCAGATCTCGCCTGGTTCATAATCAGAACAACAATAATGTCGGTCTTGGAAGAAGAAAAACACTTTATTGTTAACTATGAACGAAGCTAATACGGGAGCTGTGGGCTGCAGATCGCCTGCGCTTTCCGCTGTTTTTCCGCCGTCCCCGACTCCGCCCTGTTGTTAATATTATCTTATTAATATTTATTCTCTGCTTAATTATCGTTTACATCTCCCGTCAGCCTTCGAGAATGATATCTTAGGTTGTTTCCACCACCTAGTTTCGTATAAATCGCGTATTCCTATCCGGACGTTGTTAAGTGATTTATGTTTGATGTAATAAATGTCAGCCCCTGAACGGGACCCTCCCATTCAACTAAAATATAGATGAAGGTTATCATAATTTCTAATTCCTAATGCGTTCTAACAGTTTCTTGAAGAATTTCTTCACTTAAAATATTACCCTTTAATTTTTTTTTTTTATAATCTTAATTCAACATTCACACATTTTCTATTCCAATTTTAACACATATTGATCATACTCCACTCTGAACTACTCCTTGAAGGAACATACAGTGGGAATCTTATATGAAAATTTCTAATACCTCTTAAAACTTATTACATTGTTTAGTAATTTGAATATAAAATTCCCTCCTATCATCTTTTCTTATCCCGAATCATCCGTGTACTGATATATGCTGAGTCTCCGAAATCTAAAAATTGATTAACTTAAATAAATTTAAAAAAATAAGATGCATCCATGTGCGTATTTTCTTTTGTTGTTTACCTGTGCTGTCCAGTTGTGCTGCATGTATAAATGCCAAGACCAAAAATCACACGCAGGTTCCATTGATTAATCAGCCAAAACTGAGTCTATCAAATATCTCTCTAAAAATTACCTTTGTCATAAATTTACGAAAATTTAAAATACCCAGAGTATTCCAAGGAGTGCAATTACAGTATTGCAGTATACCAGTGTGCACTTTACTTTTGGTAAATATATTTATATAATTCAAGTGCCTTGAGTGGTTCGAAACTACGGTAATAAATATCAGCTGTAGTAAAACACAAGTTGCTTGCGCACCAATGCTCTAATAAAGATACAATAATATATACAGAACCAATAGCCTATAATGGCATTCATAACTACATATGTTTCATTTCTCAGTTAATCATTTTAGTTTACATGCATGAAGGTAAAATAGCATTGGTATCAATCCGTTCAATCACACCACCTAATATCAGTCAGTAGGGAACTTCCTTCCTTGCTTCTCAGATAGTACCTTGGCTAATAATCTAGCACCTAGGGTTGGATTTAAAAGTTCAAAAGTAATTACCGCTATCATATTATTATTAACAATTGAAATATAAGTTATATTTAATTTTCTGCCCGTCAACTGTCTTCGTCTTAAAAATATTCTTAGGTGTTTGAATTCAAATTTGAATGTTACAACTATAGTTGGTGGTACTCTAGTAGGTGACAAAGTATGGATAAAGCTTTAGTAGATGTGAGATTATAATTATGTTTAGCTTATAATTAAACATCGAATACAGATTAGTTCTATTTCTGTTCTCACGTCTGTATTTGCCTCGCTTACTCTTTTCACTTTCCTTCTTGTTCTACCCATCCATTCTCCAGAAGCAGATAATGAACCGATTCAATTCTAGAATGTTTTACCACATGTCACATGCTTTGTTCTGTTCAGCATTTGTGCCTTTGTTCCTTCTTATTTCTATCTCTTTTTATCATCATACTTATTCTTGATCGTTTTCTTATCAAATATAACTGATTTATTCCATTTATTTGTTGTCCAACATCTTTCATGTGAATAATGTGGAGATAGTAACTCAATGTTCATGGAATATTTTTCTTTTAATACTTAACAGATGTAGAAAATTCGTAAATTAAAATATGTTCTTTGATAGCCCCCAAAACTACTATATCAATACATCAAAATGTTACAGGTTCCTAACAAGTTATCATAAAACGTATCAAGTTAAAAGACCGATGAAATTTTTTGAAACCAAGGCGATCTGTTCTCCTAATCCAGATAAGTTATCTCACATGTGATTATTACATCACCGACGAAACTCTTTCCTATTAACTGAATATCAAGCAGTGTACAAGACATTCTTGTTTGCAATTTCTCAATACATCACTGATTTCGCTGTGTCAAGTGTAATAACTCGCACGAAATTAATTTCTTTAATTCAATTGAAATTCTCCATCCTCAAACCAGAAAATTTGCTTTTCTGGCAGGTTGAAATAAAGCATAATATATCTTACAGGTTGTTACTTTTAGCGGGTGCCGCTCTCTAATTCAGTGCCAAGTTAAACTGAGCCTAATAGGCTTGCCAATGACGAATCGTCTTTATAGTTAGAACATCTGAAGTCTAACGCAAAGTTACCACTTTGTTTATACAACCAATGAATAGTTCTTCGGTAGAGTTGATCTAACCTGATAATGTGCTCTCAATTAGCACCTGGGATTGTCGTCAAAAATTTTCAAAAACTACACACCGTGTTCCTTCATCCTCGAGTATTGCCAGACTAACTAGTAATTTATCATTTCTATAACCTGCAAGATACAAGCAGCTCCCACACCCCTTTATTTGGTATCTGCAATTCATGAATGTGCGTATGATTAAAAACATTCGCATGTTACACCAAACTTCTAGATACAAAGATTGAAGGAACCAATTGGCATTCCGCACTTTTTATTTACAGATGAATATTGAGACATCGCAAGATATGACATAGGCAGACATCCATGACTCTGATCCCATTTAAGATGGATAGTTATAATCCGTAGCAGTTTTGCCATGCTGGTCACGCAATCTCTTTCTCCCATGAACAATCTGCCAAATATGTTGTCAGTGTTGGAGGAAGAATCCAATGTCGATATTGACGATGTGTTTCCACCTCATGTCGACACAACAAATATTGTTATTCATCCAGAGTCACCGACCAGCAAAAAACAAGCACTAAAGACTTTCAACGAGGTGAATGTGCTTCTACAGTCAGGGAGGAAGAGAGAGGTCAAATTGATCATAAGAGATAATGCTTGGCCACTCAATAATGGCATCAGAGCACAGTTATGGCCAGCGCTTTGCAACCAGCATACTCACGGCAAGAACATGCTGGATGGATTCTATTGGGACATGGTTAATCAAGTATTTGGCACCACAGGTGAGTTTTCACTTGGCTGCATGATATTACAAATTTTATGTTTCCTATTGTTATCACAATTTGTCAAATTAATTTCATCTAACGACTTGATTTTTCTAAGAACTCATTCACTTTGATGGATCTATATGTGAACGAAGAGATATATTGAGTTTATGACTTAGCAGAAATTATTAATCCCTTAACTGTTGCAAAAAATGTCATGCTTTGATCTTATTTAAAAATATTTACAGATATTTGCCACACTGAATTCTATACTTTTCTGTCTATCACCTTAATGATTTTGTTGAAACCCTAGATTGTTTTCACTTTTATGACTAATTAAAATAAGTACGCATGGTTTGCTTGGTGAACTACTTCAAGTATCGATATTGGATGTGATGCTATCTTCATAACAAACTTGATTACTTCTGGCCACACTGTCGTGAAGTAGATTCTAATTTTGATAAATCGGATTTTAATACTATACTTTTATCGCCTTTCGTTTATCAGTACAACAGATACGGCGTTTGCCAGAACAGACTTTTTTTACAGATTTTTTAAATGTTATAATCATTTTAAGCAAAAACGAATCCTCACTTGTTGAATGCATTGGAAAGTAATTACGCTTTGTTGAAAATAACTCTTACAGTTCGTGAACCTTGAATGCCAATTTGTCAAATGTGTGAACAATTAATGAAAATATGAAATATATAATTTTACAGAATTACCAGAGAAATCCATTATGCTACCACCATTTGTTGATAGTACACATTGTCTCTCTTACAATCTGACGCGTAAGGGTCGAAGCGTGGCAGACAGAGTTGTATCAGTTCTGGGTTTTGCCTGCCCCGATATCACCTTCAGCCCTTCGCTGTATCCAATAACGGCGCTTCTTCTACACTTCATGCCAGGTTGATTATTCTTATCCTCATCATACCATTTAAGAAACACTATAAAAAATTATTTTATTTATTGAAAATACTTTATTAATTAATTTATCTGAGATCTTGATCGTCAGCGTACTTTAAGATGAAGATCTATCAGAAATTGCACTGTACCAAAAGAGAGAGTCTATATTTAATACATATTTGCTTACTTTGTGAAAATTGATACTAAACAATATTTTACATCTTTTGCAGAGGAGGAGTGTTATCATTGTATGGCTAGTTTGGTTGCCGCCAAAGAGAAAATGTTCATCACCCAAACAAAACTTCTCTACGAAGTCACTTGGAAAACTGTTGAGCAAATAACTAAAAAACATGTGGTACGTAACATGTTAATTGAATAATCTCAGCCTTGGACCATTCGAAATCTAATCAATGTTTACTACCGAAAATTGTTGGCAATAGTACCTCATTATGAAAAAGTGGATTGTCAACAAGATTGCATTTATTTAATAATGTTTATTTAACAATCATTTTGCCTCAATTTATTAGACTACTTGTTTGAAAGACATGTTGCGTCTTACAGAAACTAGTACAAAAACGGCATGACTTGAGTCACAACACTTTGCATGCGCATCTTGTTATATTTGTACTGAGAAACATTCTGTTAATTTAAAACCAATAAACAAGTCAGTCGATACTCTAATAATTTTAAATGTCAAGATGGTACTGCCAGGACCAGTATTTACAAATATGACTCCATGAGACAGAAATCTATTACTAAGAGTCAACATTGGATTATTAATTCTGTTGACATTTTATTATTGATTTTATAATTTTCCAACAGTCTCTAAAAATGATGGAGTGCACTGTGATAATCAAATTTTCAACCTTGAAAAAATCACATGATACAATACAAATGAAATTGTTTGTACTACTCACAAAATGATCGAACAAATTTATAGTGTATGAGTATTTTCATTGATTTAGAAATCTGCTGCCGTACATTTGGCAAGGCATTGTTCCGGGTCAAGGGCCGAGAGAATCTACATGGACTGGACTTGGTGGATTCTGCAGCTACTTCCTTTTCAGCATCTAGTCAGGGTTATGGACTGTTTTTTACACGAAGGCATTAAGGTATTGATAAATAAATGGTAAACTATTTTTAGAAACTATAATTAGTATTGAATTTCGTTACAGAAATACTCAACGAATGTATTATATTTAATGTCCAACTTGGTTGCAACTGTAGATTGGAATTGGATCTTGTTTGAATCTTCATTTATTACAATTCATGTGTAATTTCTTGTTATTTTAAAAAAATACATTCTTCTATATTCAGGTCTTCTATCGAGTAGCTATGGCTATAGTTTTGTTATTCTACAAACATTCTTCTGCGCAAAATTCTGAATGGATGAATGAAATTTCCAAAAATGGGATTGACGCAGCTCTATCAAAATTCTGCAGGCAAATTCCAGTAAGTATTATAGATTCTACGGTAATTTGAACGATTTCAATTCAATGTCTGAAATTTTTTCAAGTCCAGTCTTTTGTTGCTAGATCATAATGAACAATATTTCACAGGCTAATCAAATTCACAGGTGACGCCAGCTAAGTTTTTACGAACTGCTTTTGGAGTGCGGGCTCTTAGTTCGGCCTACATTTCCAGAGTTTTTCTACGCACAGAAATGGCTCTCAAGAGTCGCAGTGTATTAGGATCACGGTCCTTGGCAAGGTCGAGGTCAACTGACAATTTGCCTACGAGCCAGTCTCAGGTCAACATTCAAATGATGTCGCACACGCTCACCATAAGAGAGGTATGTTCCAGAAAACCAAATTCCTAAGACTAAGAATGAATCGATTTAATAAATTTATTATTGATAGTTGTAAGAATTTGGGTAACCAAATTTTACAGCTAACAGAGTTCAAAGTCCATCTATGTTCATTTTATGACATAAAGATATTACAAGTTTCTATTGTATCATTATAAACTCGTGGATCTTGTGCGAAGTTTCACTCTCTGTATGAAGGAGCTATTCTTTTACAGTTGGACAAAGTATCCTATCCAACGAACTTTTCCAAAGACCTTCATACCTCTAATGAATACAAAAACACTGCCTTTAGAGTGTGTAACAACTTGTTTGAGGTGGTATGTACACCATCAAAATAGGCTTTAATTCTCATATACATGTACTTTTTCCTCTGGAACACTTCCGATCAGATTGAATACATTTTTCAAGATTGAAGTATAACTCTACTGCACAATGATTTTTGTTGAAGGTACATTTGGCAAGTTTCTAGTTTATTTTTATTATTACAATTTCACAAAAACGAAAAATGACTTGAGTATCAGTTGAGTCGTCAAGCTTCGGGAATTATTTCAACCACATTGAAAGTCGAATAGCGGTATGTATGCAATATGCGTATGCATATCAGCTGAAGAATTACAGCCTGCATGCCTCTTCATTAATTAAAAGCAACAACAATAAGTGTAAAACTTGTCTTTCAAGACTGCATCTAGTTTTTAATTTTTATACTACATATTATATGATATCACTGATACAACCTTTTACCTGAAATTTTTCTCTTGACAAGACTATGATCTCTTTCCATACGGAGTTTTGCTCTAATTTAATTTGGTTTTGGTTTATTGTCTCCTCAAAAGTATAATTTAGACATGCAAATCTTGTTGACCAACGTATGCATACTCTGTTAACGCTCTATATTGTATTTGTCAAATCTTTTTCTGCACCAGGGTCTTTGACAGTGTAATCTGTGGTGTCAGCTATACTAACCACACATTATTTCCTTTGTATTTTACTTTGTAGTAATTCTGAAGTAAGATCAATGTCTTATAGGCTTACCAAGGTTCAGGGACATCGCAAACTGATTATACATTTACAAGAAATACACACATACATTACCAGAATTCGTTGATGTACATTTTTCTATAATTCTATTCATCTCACAAATTAATGTTTGGTAAACACACAACCATTTATCCAAAAAGCGTGCGCAGGTTTTTTCAACTATCAAATTTGTTTTCAGAAAGAGTGCGAAGACACGTACAAAGACAGGGTATTGTATAATTATCTTATTGGAAAATGTGTCTTTAGTTTCATGTGCTACCTTTCTGTCCCTGAACTACCTGTTTTACTCACATTCTCATATGCTCGCTCCTTACCATCGTTTTACTTTGGTTTTTTCATCCCTTTATATTTTCTCACCGGCTTTATTATGGATTTTTGCAGCTACGGCCTTTTGACACAGTCAATTAATAATTATACTTGGGTACAGATCAATAATATGGCAGAATTTTTTTACTCCAGCTTTTAATGTAAAGCTCTGTTTATCTCATTTAAATGCCACTCCAATTTTTTGCTATTGTTATCTCATAATGTTTCTCTTTTATTCTGCGATATTACTTCACTCACACGAATGCAGCCACCAATATTTCGTTTCATCTCGTTGAACATTGATCTCTATTGAGGAATAATTCATTAAATTGAAAGTTCCAGAGTCATTGCATTTTATTGCTTTCAAATTTTATAATTTCAATCGCGATTGTTATATCGCACAAAACATTGTGCACAATTCTTTTAAAAAACCGTGTGTGTACTGCGATTAACATTTCATCCCAATCTGGTACACAAATTTAGTGAAATTGAAACACATTCAGTCACTACAAAATGTGCCAATATTCTACAGCGGACTTAATAAACCTTCCGAAATTCAATCGTATGATTGATGTATAAAAATACACGCAACAATTATCAAAATATTCTTGCCAATGTCAAGCAATATGTGTTTTTTATCCAATCAATATGTTTTTATCCTAAACACTCAACATCTGTAGCATTGGGAAAGTATTCTGGTTTTGACACTGCGACATTCAATAAATACAAATACTCAGGCATGTAATAATCTATAAAATCTTCGTATGAACATACGGCTTAAAAAAAAAAAAAAAATTACTCAATATCTAATTATCCTCTTCACATTATGTTTATTTATAATTTTTTTATTTTTTTTTTTTTCTCGATAAATTGGTTCATTGTGTGTTACCGTAAACATTCAGCATAGGTTTCACAGATGAATATGAATATATTTATTACCTAATGGTCATATGGAGTGAAAACAAGTTGACGTATGTGAAATAGCACGCATGAGTTTTGTAGCATTCAGGTACTTCAAAAATGCACCTAACAAATTCACAGTTGATCCTTCGTATGAAACTACCATGGCAACACAATGCATTCCCTCATACATCTGATTTTTACAAACGTTAAATTCTCACAGTAAATCTGAAGTCTTAAAACTGAAGCTTGGATTTCATTGTGCTGATGCAGTGAGAACGAAAATGTTTTGCTACATTACATCATATTTTAATTCAAGTATTTATAAGTAGTATCATAACTGCTTATCATCAAGTGACACTCTGGTATACCTATTTATTATTGGGCAAAACCAAAACCCAAAAAAGCATGCCATTATGACTGATGGCGTTTGTGTTGTTTTGTGTTGTGCTGCGTTTTGTCGGATGATGACATGATGGAATTAATGGTGGTGGGTGTAGGGAGCACACAGTCCTGGACCGCGCGCTCTCTCCATGGGCGTTTACCCTATTCAAAGTATTCGCTCCCAGATCCTAGATACACCTGACGTAAGTACCTATCGTCGATGACTAATCCAAATGTCAAGGAAATATTTTTGTAGTTGGATTTGTAAAGACTGTAGCATGTCGATATTGTACCCTCGTCGTACGTAGTGCCCAGAGTAAGTATACTTCGTTTATTGATTGCGTTTAGCAAATGTAAAACAAAAAGAATGTGAATACTAGTTCAAGTCTGAAATCATTAGAAGCCAATAAAAATTACTTTTGCATGTATAACGGCGATACTATTAGCAATCGAAACAATTTTTTGCGAAGTATACTTTAATGGCTTGTCTACTCGAGTCCTCAAATTATAATTCAATCTAAATTAAAAGCAGTTAACCATACTTGGATATAACAGCAAGAATTCTTTTTCTCGTAATTCGTATTATTACTCCTGCATTACTTTCGCTGATATAAAAACGAAGATATTTTAATGGATTATGTAGGATTTAAAGATAATTTCAAACGAATGTAGTTCCGTTTTTTTTTCCCCCGTTTTTTAAACATTTTTTTAATTTAATTTCGATGGGTTTGAAGAAAGGAAAATGCGTCAGTTAACAGTCACTCTTCCTATAATACAATATTTCCATGCACAGCAGACCAATCCGGTTATTTCCCTCCTGAGATCCGCCAACATCAATCCATTGTATCACAATCCCTATCACACTGTTTCAAATCGACAAGACCTCACTGTGCGCTGTCTCCTGCACCACCATATGGTTTGTGTACGTTTTGTTTTTCTTTGGCCTCTTATGTATGTTATAATTACCACTATATTTAGGCGTCGTGATTGTTCCGAAGCTGTTACCAGTGCTTGTGATAACCAAATACTTGTAGAATCTATTTTGATTCTATCAAAGCAGGTATATCATTCAAGTACCTCGATGGCAATGTTTATTCATATGGAAAAAAAAAAAATGAAAATAATTTTCATGCAGCTTCGTCAGACAGCAGTTTTTAGCAACATGTTTTGAACTGTACCCTATACGATAAGTTTTTTTATATACTTTCCTTAGATTCATGAATTATTTCCAGTGAATTAACAATTATTTTCTTTAAGTTGGTACAGAATTGTAACAGATTAAGAATTGGGGAATTGATTTGGCCAGAAATTATCACATTCGTCATATCCTAAACATGTAATAATTGCCATTTATAGTTACACATACACAAAGACACCACGACTCCTGCTTCTGCAATTGCAAAACATTGCACGATTCACTCACATATTATTTCATTCTTTGCATTTCTCACACAAATATCGTGATATTTTATTGCAAGTAATTTGAGTATGTTACAGTGTGTTACATGCATGCTAGTTGATTATTTTTGCATAAAAAGCACGAGAATGTTGATATTGTTGTAATATTTATAAAACTCCTTGTATTCTTGTTAACATTATACATAAAACCTTATCTATCTTACATGACAGAAAACTATGTCGTCACAGAAAGGCGCCTCAATGATGTCAAAATTACAGGGTTGGAACAACTACCAAAATTGATTGTTTGTCGTAAAGTAACAGTCAAGATTTTTCTTATCCCTCAGAAAGTCTTGATCTACTTTTAAATACCAAACAAGTTATAATTGGTTTCATACGTCAATATTCAAATTTGCTCTGTATATACTATATAACAACTGTAAGACCTGTAATGTATTAGATTTGTTGAAGTTCACCAAACTAATGTTACACTACCTGTTAAAATCGTTCGATAAATTGATTGAATTTGCCCCCCAACTGTCTATATTTATGCTTTTTAGTTGTACTTTATTTCAAACGAATTAGATTTGTCAGCCAAGCGCATGATATGTCGCTTGTTGTGAATTATCGCATTTTTTTTTCCCCCTAATCTATATATTTTTATTATTTCGTTTAGATTGAAATATTGAATAATATATTAATATTTGTCAAGATATATACGTTCTTGGCAACCAGTGGTTCTATGATATTGGTGTCGATTAATCAATCGATACTTATTTCACAGTTATTCACCCTGTGGTCGTGGCTACCTGTACGGATTACCATGTATCAACCAATTTTATTGTATACAACTGAAGAACATGGTTGTTCACTGACAACCTTTTATGTAAGAGTTGAACAACACGAACCTACGCTGCTTATGATAAAAACATGCAACAACGAGGTAATTAGTAACAAGCCTTTTACGAAAGCAGAAATAATTCTATCAAGTGCAGAATTACATAAAATATGTTTTTTATCTTAAAGTTAAAACGGTTCTAAATCCTGCGTGTATGTGTAGGTTTAATGTTTCGATAAATAAGAAAATGTGTTTAGTAACTTTGATCCTCTGTAGAACATACTTTTTAACTATTTTTCCTTCTTGGTAAGGTTTTTGGCGCTTATTGTTCAACACGGTGGTGCGAGCGCAATTTAAAAGATGACAAAGGACAGAGACAGGCATATTTCGGGACAGGAGAAACATTCCTGTTCAGTTTGTATCCTGAACGAGCTAAATATCCCTGGGTTGGCATGGATTCGTCTCATAATGATCCTAGAGTTCATCATTCTGCCGAATTATTTATGGCTGCTGACACAAAAATGATAACTATCGGCGGCGGGTAATGGAAATAGTTAACTTTTCAATTGTTATGCGCCTTTGGGCATAGGTCTTCTACCATATATGACTAAAATCCGAATGAAAGTCTCGTTTAATTAAATATATTTTGTCTTGAACTGGCAATAATTTACAAAAGGTTGATATAGTTAAATGATAGGATAGAATGGTAATTATTTACTCTTACAATTCTTGTATAATAATTCCATTGATTTCTCAGGGAGGGACAAGCAATATGGATGGACGAAAACATTAGATTTGGGAAAACAGATCGGTGCTCAACGTTCAACAACCCCCCGTTATGTGCCAGCGGTGATTTTGAGATAAGAGTGCTGGAGGTATATGGTTTTGCCGGGGCTTAGTAAGATCGCTATACCGTTTATATCAATTCCCTACTGCCATTAAGCAACTCTCTATGTCTAAACTGTCTTGTCATCGACGTGTCATTTTCGTAAGTTGAGATACTTTAAAAGTATTCTCAGTTTCTGAGAATTAATAATATAGTATTATTACGTGTCTTCTATCGTTATTTATTACATCATAGAAGTCATGTTAGGCGCTAATGGTAATAATTGAGATTACATTGAAGAGAAGTCAGTCATTTTTTTCGATTACCTTCGTGTAATTATTTTCTATAGTTACATTGCTTAGATTTATTATATTATATTGTACACATATATTCATCCTTGTATATACAGACAATTGCAACCTCTCATATTATACCGTCTTATATCATGTTATATTATTGCTGTTATACATCCACAAAAGAAAACTTATGGTCAAGAATAATGAAGATATAAGAAACGGGACAGCATTCGCTTCGACAATAATTAATGTTTAATGACGTTGGTCTGGCGTCGAGTTGATTCACATCACATCAAGTGACTAAGATTACATGAATACTTAATATTCATTGGACCAGACGTATTGTTATAAAAAATGTATAATTACTCTATTATATTATTATCATTACTTTATGTTTATTACAAAAGTTTGTATAAACGTGTCGTTTCATAAAAGTTTATTTAATTAGATATTGTTATTCTTAATTTTAATCGGTTAGTAGAGTTTGTATTTATGTTTAAAGCAAACATATATTATATATACATATATATCTACATATACTTATATATTGTATATATATTTATGTACCGTTTCTTGTACATATTATAAATATTGCCCTGTGTAACATGTTAGTACAATCAAAAACATTGTGATCCATGGCCGATGAGAAATTCATAGCAATGCATGTACCCAGTGAATTATATGGCATGGAGGCTTACGCCACTATTTATAGCGAGACTTTGTATTTTTTCCGTTCACATGAATTTAATGAAATTAATCAAACGATTGATTACTTTTATTGTGGCTATGTCGGCAGTCGAGTTTTAGATTTGTTTCGATTTAGCATCTCTGGGTCCAATAATACTATAACCCGATTGGAAAAATACTAGATCTTATATTCAGGGCACCCTCTACCTCCAGCCACAAATAAGACAAAGTCGTAATGAAAAGTGAACACTATATGATGTACGTACAAAGTACATTTGATATATTATTAAATAATGCCATTAGATTCTACTATACCTCCTTATATACTTCGAGTATGGGAGATTTAGATGAAATATGTTCGGTTTCAAAAAATATTTTTACTTTGGTTGTAAAGACAAATTTTGCTTTAAGGAACCCGTTCATGTACCCAAATTTTATCCCGAAATAATATCTACATAATTGTTTGCTACTCTGCTCTGCAGTACTTGATATTATCATACAGGCGTATATAGGTACGACGTATATAATATCTATCAGATGTATGTTTCATATATTACTTCAAACTATTCACTATTTAGTATAATGTTATAAATATTAGTTTCAAGACATTGTTTGTATTGTATGTATATGTATGTAACAGACGTACGGCATGAGACCGAAATTAAACGCACTTCTAATAGATGATAATTAAAGATTGGCAACTGAAACTATTACGTGGAAGCGATTGACAATAAAATCAGTCGTATTTTTTGCTGGCCGAATCGGAATATAATGTAACGTGAAATAACGAGATACGCACATAATGTATTAATCGTACGTTACATTAGTAAATATTTTTTATTACACGTTGTATGGAATTGGCACGACATAAAAAGTTCGCACTAGTAAGCCAAGCAATAATAATATTAAAATGACATAGTATAAACAGCCTTTTGTGATCTCATCAGGGCGATAAAGCGATAACAAAACGCGATAGTATTACAATGAATTCGATTCCTAGAGGTACAATGCGTTTCATGCATGTGCTGCTTAATTTTAAAATTATTTTTATTCCTTCTCGTTACTTGTATGGATTTCACTTTCTAATTGATTTGTCGTTTTACTGTCTTACACAACTCTTCTGTCATTTAAAAATATCCTCCCTACAATTTTGTTGCTTGTTCATATGGTATGTACATACATAGACTTGACTAAAGTAAACGCAAATCGTACTGTTGCATTCCAAAATTGTTTTCAACTTGCAAAATGTTATTAAAAAATTATAAATATTTACATGTATTTAGCATTCCGAATAGTATTAGAAAAAGTCTCCATTTTTTTTATTACCTCTTTTATTCAACTTGGAACAAAAAATTTCATTTTCAAATATCCTAGATTTGTACAAAAATAGAAATCACGACTTAGCAGAATTTTGTAAGTGTTATGACTAAATAATTCTTCATTGAATAATCAGTCAGTACTAGTCAAGATAATTAAAAAAAATCACCGAGCAGCTTTAAGTATCATGCCTTAGCGCAAACGATCGTTAACACGCTATACAAGAAAACATATTGTACCTTTATACAAATTATGTTTAACATTTGAGTTTCATATCAATTTGCTTACATCTATACTAGTGGATATTTTTTAAAATCAAAGTGTATCTTTATCAGCCGAATATATGTGGAATAAGCTTTATGGATGAAAAGTTTAATGCATGATATACATATAAGATTGATTGCTTATCAAATCAATACATCCTACTTCAAAATTTGTGTAATGATTTACAAACGAAGATAATTAATATTGGGTGAATAACCTACATTTGTCTAAATTTATCTTGGTTAAACAAATTCTTGATAAATGATAAGAAGTATTACGTGGAAGGAATGGTAGGTGTATTACGAAGGAACATAGTCTAAATTTATAAAGAAGTAATATATCATACATATGGTAAATTGCCGGTTAAGTAAAAATTATATATATATATATATATATATATATATATATATATTTGTGTGCGCGCGTGTGTGTGTATATATATTAAGAATTAATTTCATAAAACAAAAATATATATATATACACACATATTTATTTCTATATGGAATGTTTTAAGGCTTTTTGTGCATAAATTAAGTGTTGCTATATTTGGTTGCTGTTTTTCGAATGAAATTGTTGCTCGTTGATACAATATATTGTTACATATTATAAATATCATTGGTTTTAAATGTGTAAAATTATACTATATATATCATTTGAAATCCTATGTATAATCTACGTACTTGTATCAGCATTGATATGTTTATGCAAAGATTTTTTTTTTTTGCCATAAAACTAACTCTTATGTTCCTTTGTGTTTATTGATGTGTCTTCACACGAGTTTTTTGGCACTGCTGTGCAAATAGCTTATAAATGAAGGATGAAAAGAACAGTGGTTGTTCGGTGTCTTTGCATTCATTTCATTGATTGAAGGCAAATCGTAAAGACTGTTGATTAAATTTTGTTGCTATACATATAATCTATTAAAATGTTGGTATAGGAACATATAACAACATATCAGGACAAATGATTTATTCCAACAATCATTCGCTAGTAGAGGATTGTCGAATGTACCCTCCGTACAAAAATTAAAGTATTAACTTAAATCTAGCAGAGTTTGTATCAACGTTGTAGGACATAGCCATTAGATGAAGCAAAATAGGCTCCAACGCTTTAAAATTATTTATTCAAAATATAGCAGACATTAATAATAAAATCATTGAATTACCATGTATGAACCCGAAATTCTTTTATATTTCTCGCCCCATTGTGTTTCATAAACATTGTGCTATGGCATTTGCTACATTAACCAGTACCATCTAGTTAAGCAAATGTTTGACTTCAATAAGTGTAATATACTTGCTCGTTTTAAACAATTTTATTTACTGGTCTTCTGCTTCCTATTTTGAAACCTTGGAATGCTCTGCATCACACAAACATATTGAAACCCGAAACAATTCAATAGAAATAAAAACCTCAATTATTTGTAAAACCTTCAAAAATATTTTTTACGCACATTCATACATAGTCAATCTATATCTCACTTGCACGTGTGATATTCTCTCTCTCTCTCTCTCTCTCTCCCTCTATCTATACATCTGTCAATTGACCCAGATAAAAAATCAAGCTGTTTAAAAAATCAAAACTTGAACGTTTTGCATTTACATTACTATTATTGGATAAAAATTTCAAATGCTCAACGAGTGAAGGTTACAAAGGACCTAACGGTACATCGTAAATATGTTTGCTTGCGCACACATGCCGAATATAAGACCCCATTTAACGTTATATTACATAGCGGGAGGGATTCAGCGGCGAAGCACCTTGCAGCAAATATAAGCAAGTTCGGAATGTTTACTCACGCCACGTAAGCTTGGGCCGTTAATTCTTTAACTTAAATGAATTACCTAATCCGAATGATAAGTTAAACATACCTATAACTGATATACAAATAGCTTATACAGTCTTTATAGATAATTGGTATGATTTTGGAAATGGTTGATTGTTTATTCGGCAAGAATGCAATATACTAATATTGTAGTGGTCCGCGGCACTGAGAATATGATATACCTATAGTCATTAGTCGTATCATATACGCACTTTACAACTGCTGCATATAATATGTATAGGAACAATTTAAATAGAAAAGTGTAGATATAGACGACGTATCAATATATTCAATGGACATGAGCATAACTATATGCTTATGTGTATAACTTGCCTATTATGTCCTGATCATCTAGAATTGTTGTCACGTGCGCATCGACAGAACACTATAGGGATAATTCATTACATCCTTTGGGCTGCACATTTTAAAGGTGAGTTCATACTATTTGCAATGTATTTATTGATTTTCTACCAGGTTTTATGTACTATTACATTTCTTGCATAATTATAATTACGAAGTTACAACAATACTAATTGTGACTAGTTCATATTGACATATTGGTAGATCATGAAAATCGCATGTGTATAGTATGCATATTCAGCGCAGGTATGTTGTACCGAAAAACTTGTCTCCCTACAATATTTTACAACGTCAGTCATCTGTCTATATTGCGCATGTAATAGATTACATAGATATTGTTATATTATACGAAAAATGTCCTACCGAAACTAACGATGTTCTAATTTCGCAATTTCGAACCTTTTAGTCAATTTTGCATATCCATTATATATACCTATATTGAACTTGCAGGTGGCGTGTGTTTGGTTGCCAAAAGTCAGGCGTTTTTATTATCTACGTGTACGCAACTTATGCATACTTATACAGATATGTAAATGATACACAATAGAAATGAATAATTTACTGTAATATTATCTCTCTAATGGCACACTAAATTTATCCCAAAATTTAATGTTCCGTAGCAGTAAAATTTTTCGGCATTGTTGCATCTAACTTAGTAATTTTTATGTACGTTCTACCCATAAAATGACCAAACAAAGAATTATAAAATCTTTAAACAGGTAGGTGCGATACAATGATCGTTTGAAATCGTTCTGATATTTTGTTTCAAGTTACAATGGAATATACAAGTTATTAAATGAATATTGAAACACTACTTAATTTAAAAAAATTACCCAGCATCTGCTTCTTATATGATTTTATTAAATAATAGAGTAATATGTAGTAACGTGACATCGTCGGTACAGATCAAGCACGTAATCTGTTTACATTTTACAAACGAAAGGTAGCTATTTCACAAGGTTCTATACTTCCACACTTCCATGCACCTATACCTATAGAGGATTCGTGACACGTGTAGTTGCAGGCACATAATGCCTATATTTTCGCCTGGAGGAAATTTTTGTAAGTGAACAAAAATAGAAATATTTTCGACCATTAGCACTACTATGTATGTTGCAATACCGCAACCAATTTGTTTAGAAGGCCATACCATACTATACCTATTCATGTATGAGACATACCTGGCCGTCATTACTAATAGTGTAAAGATTTATGAAAATTTCTAAAAAGAATGACCAGCTGTAATATATAGTGACCGTTAATTGAAATTATAATTAGCACTTTAATGTAGTTATACACAAGACTGTATCAACGTTTTTTTACTAGTATTAGTTGAAATTAATGATAGTAAAGCCTCTTTTCAACTGTCCAAAAATTACTGCAATACACGCATTATACCTATCCGAAGGCATAAATACGTAGCTGGGGGGTCTTGACAATATGTCAATAATAATAACTTACAGTACCCACTTGACTTTCATTAGGGATCAAAATGAGTTTTAGATGGCCATTTGTCAATCACAGCATACAGGTTTTAACTTGAGCATCTATAAAACTTTATTACTAACTGAGTACCATAATTGTACATCGTAATGAGAAATAATTCTTCAGTTGACGTAAAATACAAAAAAAGATCCCAACTTACACTCATGAATTAATTTTCAACATTTTATCTTCAGATGCTAATTTTAACTATCGTGAGTTTGATAAATTTTTAAACAGTGCAGACAGAGGTGTCCGACATTTCTTAGGTATGCTACAATATGTTCTCATTTGTAATATTTATCTATATTATTTATGCAACAAAGATTACATATTTCACGAAAATGACGAAAAACTTGAATGTTTTGCTTCCTTTTGCAATATTCATCCGTGTTCCTAAGCCAAAGGCCCTGTTAGCTCATGCATATAATTACAGACTACTTGTTTTTCACTGGTAGTCTGAAGAAGGTCTTCGGATCAACAACGCATAACGTGCTCCGCATGAGAATCATCAGTTCCTGCTGAACAGCTCAGAAATCGTGCCTGCTACATATCTGTGTGTATCATTAAAGCATCAAAGTGATTTAGGAGAGCATACTTTGCTGTGCATGAAATAAAGAGGAAGAAATTTCTAAAAATAACAAATTAATAGTATGGTATTCGCAAGAGTCTTTGTTGACAGTCTAATTAATCGACATTATTCAAATATTATATCTTTTTTAAACCTGTAAAACTTGTTCAATAGCGGACAACATAATAAGTTGTTACCTGCATGGGAAGATACTTTCTTACTTACCATGTCAGGGATTGTCATGAGTAGCCGTAGCCAAGATGGTGGAGCAAAGGCTATTCATCGAAGGAGCAGTTTGGCAGCATCTTTGCATTCCAATTTGCTCGGTCTCGGATCTACCCACGAATCAACGTCTTTTCACGTAGTTGGTTCAGCACGGCGAAGATTCAGCAATGTTAGTGATGTGGTATCTAGAAAGTTATCGCACACCATTGGCTGGAGATCAGTATCTGCATCTGTGAAAATTGCAGTGTCTCAGGTATGTAAAAACATGGAATATTTAAAATAATTGTCTTCTGACAGTTGGCATATTTTATTTCAGGGAACTTCCTTGTGTGGTCAATACATTCGCAATAGATTAAAGCGTTCAGGAATCTTTCACCGAAAATTGGGATTAAAAAGATTGAGAAGCGAAATAATACTTCCAGGTGGCACAGTAGTTGGAGAAGTTTATCCGGAGCTCACAAGCATTGGTGCAGAGTTAGAGAAAATGCATCCTCATCTTTTCACAAAAATCGGACGGCAAGTGGGATGTAGTACCTTCAGTTCGGAACAAGCTGCCAGTGATGTGTTGACTGATGTATCAAGGGAAATGTTGAGAAACGGGGAAATGACTTGGAGCAAGATAATTGCTTTGTATGCAGTTGCTGGTGGAATAGCAGTGGACTGTGTTCGTCAAGGAAAACCAGAGTATCTCCCAGCTATCCAACATGGAATGATGGAAGTTCTCGAGGATGATTTGGCTGCATGGATTCAAGCTAACGGAGGATGGGTAAATAGTTAATATCAAGGAACTGCTTATCGAATGATGATCAGTAAATTTTATGTTAATTAACCAGAACAACTGGTACACAATGACTTTTAAGAATACCATATACAATGAACTAAATGTAACAGGAAAACCAAAATTTGAATGATTTCAGAGTGCCCTGACAACTCGATACAGGCCTGTGGTAAAACCGACTATTTGGCAGGTGTACGGGCTTCCACTATTCCTTTTATTGACTATCATATTCATAGCTGTGATATTTCTATATTCATAAAAACTTATTTAGGATATTTTTATACAATTGAGGAAGGTAAGAGGTATATCATCAGCGAAATCTTTTCATAAGATACCTACATTTAATATATTGACATTGTTAATAGATACAGTAGAAGACAATTTGTAACACTTTGTGCATTAAGTGTAGTATACCAAAATTCAACCAGATTCATAATGTTCTAGTAGGTATCAAACTTACTCCAATTGTTGCCAATAATATACAGTGACGTATAACATGGCTCGGTCTCAGTTAGTATTATAAGAATACTTTATTCGTGGCAACTGGCCTACATTGAACAACAGATGTATAATATTATAATTATTGCAAAATAAGTCCATAATTATAATTTAATTTGGTTGGTTTTACTCTTTTCTTTCACTGATAAAATCGTTTTCGGAATGTCACTGAAATATGTGAAAAAGTTTGGTATATCAGAAATACTAAAAGTTATTCAGAAAGAATTAGAGAACTGTAATATGCTCATATACACATTTATCAGCCATAAGGGGTTTTCAAAAAAATTAAATACTTTTCGAGCAACTCAGAAATGATGAGATAATCAACTAGAGGTAACATTAATCTTTCACAGTCAAAATTTTTTTTCCTTCCATAAGAAATGCATAGCTTCTGGGGATGAAATCATGCCTATTGTGCCTATGTCACGACACTGAGTTAAGTATTACATTTCTCCTGTAATCTGGTAGCAAATTTTTCTCTGAAGATTACATTACATCAAACAGCATGTCCTGGAAAATTCTTATAAAGTCTCTCAATTTGCGAAAAAATTTTCTGAAATACCTACATATTTTTAGTGCTTTAGCAGTGCTTTCAAAGAGACACTTTCACGTCATTTCTATTGCTGCTTTATTACAATGCTGTGATAATTCGTGATACGTAGTACACTGACCTGAAATCGTGAATTACAATTCCAAGAAGTTCAACTTCTCAGATTCGTTGTCAAGCTTTTCCGGCTCTTCAGTTGGTTCGGACATTAAGTGAACTTTCTAGCCACCCATTAAAAAAAATTTCGTTATTGACACATGAGCTGGTTAAGAATGAGAAAAATAGTGCATGATAAATGAATATCACGAGTATTTTCAATGTTGAATGGACGGACTAATATAGAACAAATAATCCTCACCTGCTCATTCAATGTATTCACCGTCAGACTTAAATACAATTGATTGGTTTCTTGTTTATTTAGAATACGAAGATACTTTTTGCGAGCCTCTAGTACCGTATCCAACTCTTTCTTATGTCTGGTTGCGAGCTCCAATGCCCTATCATGAAAGCGTAAATCAGCTGTATTTATTGATCAGATATTTAGTATTAAAATTCACAGAACAATAATCTATCATGAATATACCTGTTCCAGTTATATATTTTGATATTGGCATGAATCGCTTCAACAACTAAGCCATTTTGCAGGAGGATTCCTTCTGCAGCCAACAAATCACCTGCCAATAAAGTCATTCCAGCCAGTTTTTCGATTTTATTTGGCAAGAGCTGTCAAAAATTTAATTGTTACCGACAGTGTGGTTGGATCCTCTTTTAATAAGCATGATGTGAAATGTTATTTTTCAACTACCATGTATACGTCTTAGGTATATTATTTGAAAGAGTATAATCGCAATATCTGATTGCTCATAAGTTACAGTTGTGGTTTTCTCACCTTAATGTACTGAATGTAATCAACCTTATCAAATCTGCCTATAGCAGCATATGCCTCTTCTGCAGCACTCAACTCTTTGGCATCTGTTGCCATAACTGCCATAGAAGTCCACAGTATTTCATTCTAAGTAAAAATAAATATCTTGTAAGCTGTGTTGCATATAAATATAAATAGTCATATACTTTTAGTATGTAAAATTTTGTCATACAACATATACTATAAATATCAAGGTTTCTGTAATGATTAATGCGATTGTCTGTAAAAATGTTCTAGATCAAACTGCTAAAGACTGAATGAAACCATTATAATTGATTATTTAATTTAAACAAGATATTTACCTGTGCAATTCGACACAAGGAAAGTGCATCTTGCCATCTATTATTTATTATATGCTGGTGCAAACTCGTAAAGAAAGCATAAAAGGCAGATGTAACCAGAGCACCATCTCCTCGCCTGACAGTAACTAATCCTCCATGAACACACACTATATCTGGTTGCTTTCCAAATTCGCTACCGATTCACAAAGTCATTAAAGTTACATACACGTATTACAAATGAAGGACTTGTGTTGTAACTCTAATTTGTTACATGGGTTACATTATTGTTTTTACCTGTTGTTTTTATCGATTCTTGTTTTTCGAATCATTTTTTTATCACTGTAATGCACGCAACTTGGGCATAGCCAAACAGAGAGGGTGACATCTAACATCGCTGCTAAGATATTGGCATCTGTAGCCCATTGAATACTTTGAGCCATAACAGCTGTAAAGATACTTGAGTAAGAATTCAAATTTTAAGCTGTTTTGAGTATTATGTGACTGATTCAAAGTGCATACCAATCTTGCAAACTCTTCCAAAACCACTAGTTCGAATTGATATTAGAAACAAGTCTCTATTAACATCAATGACTGCTAGTTGTCGCTCAGTAACACTACCAACATGATTCAATGCAAGCTGAGAAACTCCTTGGAGATGGGTGTGGGGTTGCCCTTCCATAATTGGTTTATTACTAGACACTTCTAAAACGTGCAGTACTGAAAAAGATGCATCATCATTGGCAACTGCATTGCTACATTAAAGCTACATCAAGTCAATTACTCACATTTATTATTACTCTGATCTCGAATAACGAGCGTGTCGGAACAGAGAGCGATGCACGAAGTATGAATGGGTTCCTGGGTCATGCCTTTCCAACGTGGAATACCCAATAAGCGACCCTGATAACTATACAAGGTAGTAACATTCCATTCCACAAGTAAGAAGTGTCTAAAATTATAATAAAAATGACTTATTAATTGTGATAGCCTTAGAAAAGATTTATGGACTGCATGTTTTCTGTGCACTAATTTGATGTTATTATTCATATTTTTGCACATACTTTTCAGCTAAAATTACAGAAGAAACAGAACCGTTCTTTAAATCGAATATAGCCGGGGTATTCCAGTTGATAGTTGCATAAACATGACACTGGGATGGTGTGATGACGACTAAGTGACCAAATCCAAATTCCATCTTAACTACTCGATCTGATATTTCAAGAGTTTCATGTCGCTCGCTACCAACTTCTCTGACTTCAATCGTCTTACGTCGAACAAGAGTTGCCTCATAGTTGCTCCACTCCAGTCGCCTGATTCAACAAATTGAAATTATGCTAGTGATCAATTTATTAAATATCAAAAAAATTTTCGAAGGTCAAGTGTACTGGACTTGTAGTACAAGTATGTGAAACATTTTTATACCTATCAATAACATGTGCAGTAAGAACTCCACCACCTCCACATGCCATAGCTACCTGTGTACTATCACTTGACCATGCTATGGAATAAATACTTCCAGTGTTGACTTTCTCCAAAGCGTGGGACCACTTGAAAGATAAAAACATTTGGAAACAAACGCATTATTTTTCTGTCAACTAAATGCTAGTATAATTATGATATGACCAAATTGAATAACATACTCCAGTTTTATCACACAATCGGACTGTATTAAAGGATCCGACAGCAAAGTAATCACCGCTGGCACACCAACTAAGTGATACAATTGGATGCTCCGTCACACTACTGCAGTATAATTGGTTACCTGTAGAGTCCCAAACCTATTAGAAAGTTGGTAAAATAATGAAATTTTCCATAAATTGTACATGTAACCTACTTGCATAATTTTAATATAATTACCTTATATCGACAGTCTTCACCAGCAGATACTATAAGCCCGTGTTTGTGGCTCCATGCAACAGCTAGAATCAGTCCATCATGTCCATGCCACTATCAGTAAATTTAAGAAATGCCCATCCAATTATTTAGTACTCAACTGAGAATATACCCTACTGTGGCTGCAGCTGACTCCAAACAGTTTATAGTGGTTAGTAATAGAACATTTAAGCACTACCTTATGAGGTTTAGCATTTGTGTTGAAAAATTGAACCAAGAGGTGCGCACCCAGTGCATATAGAATTGAAGAACAGTCCGGACTCCATGCCGCACTTAAAGCTGGTTGTCTGCCTCTAGCCACTGTAGATCGAAGCATACCGCTGCGTGACCATATCTTCACAAGCCCATCTTCTCCTGCTGTAATTCATTATTGAGGATAAGTTTTAGAACTACGCATAGGACTATTGTTACAGAAAACATTGTGTGCCCGGCTGTTTCAGTGATTTAAGCAAACGATTATCTTAGATATGGCAGTCCTATTAAAAACGTGTGCAGTTTGAAGTTAACAAAAACAAAGTCACTGAATATTTTATTCTCACTGAATTATTTGGTATACTTGAATTTGTAAGTGACCTTACTCGTCATCAAGGCAGAACCGTCGTTGTTCCATTGGCCGACGAGTGTAGCTCCCTTGTGAGCCTCGACGCTTTTCTCTATTCGTCCATTTTTGTTAATCAAATGAAATTTACCTGTCAACAGAATTAACTTTTATTCTACAATTAAGTCTATTGAAGACAGTGGCATTACCATCAGCTGTTGTAATTAAGAGGATATCGAAAGATTGCTTTTTTGAAGACATACTCGGCTGCATTGGCCGAGGATGCCATTGCATATCCGTTGGGCAGAATTCAGATGGAAAAGTTGTAATTATTGATGAATGCACTGTGCCACCTTCCAGTCGCCAGCATAACAAGATATGGTCTTCACTGCAAGTTTGTGGAAATATGTTAAAATGGTACTTTGTCTGAATTTGAAAAACTACATTAATTTTAATAGGGAATGTATGCACGTGTGTATGTATTTGCATTTGGGAATATATTATATACATGAATAAGTACATTCACAATGGAAAATAAAACGTCGTTTTGGACTGTGTGTTTGTATGCATACCCACAAGAATATATTTCTTCAGTAGAGTTCCAAGCTACACACGTGACTAAACCTTTATGTCCATTGGTATTTCGTAATGATATTTTAAATCGCATTGCTCTGGATAATATCTCACCCGTGATCAAAATGACAGAATGAGGCAAAGTGTAAGTATTGCGATCTTTGACGTTTCAGTCAATTGTAATTTTCAACGTTGCGTTGCCATTACGCGGGTACGTTGTCATGACAACCAACTTCACAGTGGGTGTATTCCAAAATATACTGGCAGTACTGCAAGTACTGGCAACCGCGTTCCGAAATCGCGCGACAGCTTACTGCCGCCAGTTAGTGACGTCACGAAATTTATTGACATAATAAACTCAATTTAATGAGAAAATTTGAATTTTTTTTACAATGCGTGCATGGTTTATGCTCTGATCCACGCAAGTAACAGTAACGCATGTATTTAGCTGCCTAGTACTTGACTAATAGGAATGCCAAGAAAATAAATAATTAGCATTCCACGCATATCTGGGTGCTTATTACGGATGTTCATTTTCCACATTTTCCACCACCTAAGCATTCTGATTGGGTTGCAAAATGTAGTCAAACAATCAGAATGCGTAATAATGCCACAGATCTCTATTAGATTAGTGGGTAACGCTAAAGTCAGGTCTGTAAGGCCGACTCTAGGGTAGCGCTTCTCTGCCGAATTGGCATTCCTATTAGTCAGAATACTACAGCAGCATTTTGCTGTCTATAAAAATTTAGCTAACAACGGAAAACTACAGTGAAAACTACAGATTGTGCGTCTACGTAATTTCACGACATATTTCGGAGTCTAGCTGTTGGACGTGTCCGACAGTGTTCGTTAGGACGTCACAGGCCTGGAACGATCGTCACAGCCGTTATTAGTCACATACCTATATGTATATAGTACAGTAAAAACTGATCAGTTTGGGGACATAAATCCGTAAGCTGTGGAGACTGGTTCTTTCTTCATAGTCCTCTTTATTTTGCAGTTTACCGAGTTTACGCCATTCGAGTACCTATGGTTGAACTTGTTCGGAAAGTTCCGCATTGTTTGAGATTTGCATTTTATAAGATATTCGAGTGAATATCAGTGCTGAAGTAAATAGTTCCTGGAAATTTATTATCGTTGTATTTAGAAATGTTCCAAACCGCCTTGTTTCTTCTCTGCTCGGTGGCAGTACTGCATTCAGGTAATATCGGAATTTTATTTCAGAAGGATTTCCGAGTTCTTTACAAATCCTTGCAATGGCAGATGATCGATTGTATCGTTTCGTGACGTTGCATTATTGTTTGATGTGACAGCTCACACAAGAGTTAGCCGTGATGAATTTATGCGATCTTGTACAATTACTAATTTCCAATCTCTGAATACTGATTCAGAGCTATGTCCATCTATATGACTGTACTCCGTCTTGTTTAAAATATTTCTTTGGAAAAACAGCATTGTCAACTTCTGCTAATCTGAATATTGCTACACATCTTTACTCAATATCAATTCTTTACGTATTCAAGATTACAAATAACTTTTTTCCCCTCAACTTTGGCAGAATGCTGAATTAGTTTGTTAATCTCCTTTTCACATAAATCGATCATTAACAAAGAGAATATTTACTTCAACATTTTAAAATGTCTGATGTGGTTAATAGTATTTATCTTTTCCAAGTTGGAGCATGATATTTTTTATTGTATGATGTTTGCCCAATCAGTTTTGAACAATAAGATATTAACTATACCCTGAAGTCAAAGGCCAGTCCAAATCGGTTTCAAATTGAAAGAACAATCCAATGTCAAAAGTATGCTTACACAAATTTAAGTATTTGAAAGTCTGGTTGAGAGACACTGTGAGGTCTGCAGATCAAATTTCACTGTTAACAGTGGATATACTTACAATATGATAACCTTCAATGTAAATATTATGGATACTGTTGACTTATGTCTTGAAAACATCCCAATGAATTATGGATAAAGCTATTTATTCATCACATTTTTTTATGCATGCATTACATGCATATCTACATAAACAATTTCATATTAATACTTCAGGTCATTAAGTACAGTACATTACACACTGTGAGTCAAGTCAGTTGCTTATCTGAGACAAGTGATAGCAATATGTGAAACCAGAACTTCCTTAGTGATATTGAATCCTCTAAAACAAAGAGCGAGCTATTCTGCTCTCAACAGGCCAGTATACATAGTCAGTTCTTATTTGCAAGATGAAATGAATCCTTTCTTAACCTTTAGAGGGCTGGTATTTTTCTCTTGAAATTCGATATTTTTTAGAGGCATGATTTATGTATGTAAATAGTTAATACCTCCCGTGGAGTCTCGTAGTTATGCTGGTTCCAAAAAGAGTCAGATCGGCCTCTAAAGGTTAAGCCATTCTTGAAAATAAACGATGAATAAAGACCACAACAGACATATAAATCCCAGCCAACATTCAACTACCAACAATTTGATTGTTCATAACCTGCATTTTATTGACAAAGTATGTATGTTTTACTATAAAATAAACGATCCTCAACCTGTATTTCTTACAACAAAATTTTATAAGGTAAAGATATGTAAGTTAGGTAAAATTGAACACAAATCAGTCACAGAAAAAACCCATACTTATTTGTAACTCAATTCAGTTTTAATTTTCTCAGGTGCAGAGACTGTTCCAACAAGTAGTTCTATTGACACGAACAGCCTCGTGGCCAGCTCTACTGAAAACACAAATCAACCTACCAATGGAACTACAATTTTCTCATCATCGGTTACACCAATTCCAACCGAAACAACTTCAGTTATGCCTACACCAACAACCACACCTACACCTGTGCCAACTCCAGAAATAGGAAAATGGATCGTCAATGAGACTAACGAAACTTGTATTATAGTAAAGATGGCTGTTCAGTTTAATGTTACATACATCACAACCGATCACAAGGTCTGTGCTAATCTCAGATAGAAACAGATATTGATCAAAATGAAGCATAGTATTCACAGATCAGTAGACCATGTGTTATGATGAAATTATTCTTTCAACCTAATCCTTACTACAATTTGTCTATAATACATAAATTATATTTTTACAGAGTGACTTTCTTGTACTGGATCTACCTGTCAATGAAACTCAAGTCAAAGGTGTATGCGGTGCTTCAAAAGACATTGAACAGAATATTACGATTTCGTGGCTCACAACTCCCAACAGTACCACTCAAAATAATCTGACCCTTCATTTCAGAAAGAATATAACAAAAAATCAATATAGTCTTCACGATTTGCAAGTAGATCTTGCACCTGAAAACTTTCCCCACCTTACCAGTGAGTTGGTTATCTTTTTCTGTCTATTCATACGTTTAGGAGAGATAAATTTAGTTTCTTATTGATAGATATTGAGACTTTGAAGGCAACAAAATTTACATCAATAATGTGGAAAACTGTTACAGGTAGGTCAAAATCATACGATTTATAATAGCTGTTTACTGATTTACAGACTCTTCGATGAGTTTTGAGCATAGGAGCAATCAGTTTACGACAGGACTCTCCAACTCTTACCGTTGCCTGAAGATCCAAACTTTGAACCTAACAAAAGAAGATAATAAAACTGTAGGCGAAATCAAAGTGTCAAACTTACAATTCCAAGCTTTCCACAGTGGCAGTGCCACCAGTTTTGGCTTTGGTAATGAAAAAACACAATCACATAAAATCTTACTTTTATATGTAAACAGAATACTGTCTGTGAAGAATCACTAATACTCTTGCAACAGTAATGACAAATCATTGTTACAGCTGAGGATTGTGCCTTTGATACTCCAGACATCGTTCCTATCGCAGTAGGATGCGCTCTCGCTCTCCTTGTGGTGATAGTTTTGATTGCGTACCTTGTGGGACGTAGACGCAGTCAAGCTCGTGGTTACCTCAGCATGTAATCAAAGAGATACTTGAACTCGATGCAAGAAAAATAATTTTATTATTAGCATTATCACAATACATAACTATGTATGATTATTGATTACGAAAAGGCGTTACCTTGGTAATATTTCTCATATACCTTTCCGTTGGCATATTCATATCAACAAGATGTGAAAGTTGATTAAAACTTTTGTCTTCTACACAGTTGTGTCTCAACGATGTTCATTCAGTGTTTGCTTTGGCTAGCTATTTGGCATAGGGGGATATAGATTACATATGTATGCAAACAGTATGAAAAAAACAGCTTCACGAATTTGTGGTACTCAACAGATTTAAAAAGTTATATAATGTGATTTTTGGAATGAAAATGTGGTATGATATATTTCAGATAAATTTTATTTAATAAAATATCAGTGAAACAACATCAAAGCGTCTGGAGTAATGATTATAATAGTTACGCCAATTTGTTTACAATAATACAACAACTTTATTGGTAGAATATGAGTCTGTGATTCGTAATATTTCATCCTAAGACTGAGAAAAAAAGAATTTATCCAGGATTGAACGTGGTATAAAACACTTGAGACATATTACGATAGAAAATGTATATATTATTACGATATGCCATTTATTCGATTTTTAATTGAACGTTGATAGTTGTATGCCAGTGCTTTGGTACTTGGTAATAAAATGACGTATTGTTTAACCAATGCAGGCAGTTATTCCGTTATTGGAGCTTCAATTTTCCACGTTTGGCGTGTCTGAAGAATGTAATACCATTTTTTTCACACTACGTATCCGACATTCGTGATCTGCATGCCGCAACCCATCGTTTGATATGCCCGTTTTTACCTAGAGTATACTTGCTGAGCGTATAGCAAGCACCAAATTAATCCCAATTGGAGGATTTCTCACATGAGCCCATCATGTAGTTCATAATATCGAGTCTATACAATGTAAATAAACCCCTTATCTGAATACTACCTCCGACTATTCCTATAAATTTTAGGAAATACATTTCTTTTTCCAACATTTTTAGTATCTGATTCAAATACGTGCTTCATCGATTCAGTTTACCGCCGCAATATATGCTATATTTTGCGCGTTTGTTATTAGACGTCGTCATGACAACCGTCTTTAATCGCCTTGCATCAACGGTTTTTAAACAAAGAAAAATTTAACAACACTGGGATCAATTGCTTAAAATTGACCCCTTCTCTCTTTCAAATTTTATTACTAATCCATTTATTATTATGTAGCTTGTTACGTAACCGGACAAAACTTCATTTTCCCCCTAAACGAATTTCCCGAATTCTAGTAGTGTATATGTATAATACATAAGTCGTTGCATCGCGGAGCGGAGCGAAGCTACTGCCCGGTTTGATTATCGTATATCCTAATAGCGTAAGTATCGCAAATTTCATTTGATATGTGTAAACAGAACGATTTTGTTTGTATATAACAATGCAAGAGTTTTGATATTCCATTCGTAATCAATATATGGTTATATTGAAACGTATTCACACGTATATCTGTACAGTTCTAGGTGAGATAAATTTGACATTTCGGTTTCATAACCTCACTTAACCTCGTCCTCTTTAATTAATACACACCGTCGCTGACTAATCATCGATTAAAATTCACCTCATCACCGTAATTTCTACATACACTCAGTCATATGTTGATTATTACCGATATCAGAGAATGAGTTATTATCGGTTGCGAACTTTTTTTTTGGCACAAATTCCTGGTGCCCTTAACTAAAATCAGACGCCCCATTATCATATTCTAAGAATTTATTTCTTACGAAAGCTTAAGTCTAATGAGTTTTAATTACTCCACTGATTAAACAATTGTTCTTATCCGTGTCTTCTTAAAAGCGTGAAAATTTATCAGTATGATGAATCTGAACCTATTTGTCTTGCAACTGATAAATCTAAGCTGTCGGAGATTAATGTTAAGCATAGAGATTAGTTTTACATTGATTTTATAGTAATTGATGCCCCATGACAAGAAATTAATATTTTCGTTACTTTGCTGATATTTACAGAGCCTTTCGGAATAACATATTATCTCATAAAATCTTGTCTTAGCCGAATAAATTATTGTCTTAGATTCCTTCGTCATGTTGGAGTGGGCATACAGTGGCGTAAATGCTTCTGTGCCTCGCAACGTTGGACCTGAATGTGCAGAATATTTAACGCCATCGCGACGAGTTGTAGAAACTATAGCAGCTACAATTTTAGTCGCAGTCACTGTGATTTGGGGTTTGAAGCGAATAACTCTACCCAAACCTTCACCATATGTGAATCAAGACAGAGTTGGCAAACGAGTATTACTGATATTTATGTCGCTAATCCTTGGAATGGAGATTGGCTTCAAGTTTTCCAGCAGAACTGTGATTTATTTATTGAATCCTTGCCACGTAACAACGGTGATGCAGGTACGCCTAATGAATTACATTAATGCAGTCATTTCGACAAACAAATATTCTTTATTGCTATGTTTTCAGTTGTACTTGTTGGCTGCTGAACCTAGTCAAACTGTTACTGCTATTTTTCGAATACATTTAAATCTATTGAATGGACCACTTTTAGCCTATTTATTCCCAGAAACTGCATCTAGACAGGTGAGTAGCTTATTGTAAGCTATAGTAATGTAATAATAAAGTAATAGTACATACTTTAAAATGATATATGTGTTTCTAGATATTTGTGGATAAGGCTATATACTATATCCAACATGGTTTGATGGTTGTAATTCCATATTACTTACTACGGCTTGGAGGTATGTGCATACGTCAAACTGCGGTGGTATTTATTGTAGATGAATATTTGTTCATGCAAAAAGTTTTAAGCAAAGGCTGGAATATTCTCTCGATCATTAACTTCAAGGTATATTTATATTTTCATCAGATATTTTTTCTTCTATTAGCTGTTATTGACTTGCTTTCGTACTTTGTTCATACTTCAAAAATATGATCTTAACGTATCTGCACGAAGAATTGTAAACAAAAGTGGATAACTATCGTTGGAATTCATGTCTCGTTAATTAATAAAGTGGACATTACCTTATACTTATAATTGCCTTGATAACAATGTATCTTGAAAGCTTGGACTTGTTTCACATAAATTTTGCAAGTTTGCATAACTAGGCCTTCGCCTAGTGGTAAGCGATCTTTGTAAAATAATGTGGAATTTACGAATTTTCCCTAACAATATCTGAACAATGATTTAATCATTTCTATAATATAAGATATTCTATGCTATAGTTTTTTTTCTTAAACTGTATTGAATTGTATAAGGTGACAACAAACTTATCGTTCTTGCTTTACAATTTACTGTTTTATGCATTTGTATCTTTATTTTAGGATCATATAATGTTGAGCCGTTGTCCGATTTGAGTTGGTCAGTCCTGAGCTATGGCTTAAATCTAGCTTACCATTTTTGGATCCTGCAGGCATTTGCATTGGTGAGTTATAAAAAAAAATCGCCATTACAATTAACATTGAAATATTGTGAAATTAATAATTGATAATCTTGAAAACCAAAAAATAGTATCTTGTATTGAAACACAGCTTAGACTACGACTTATTCAAACCAAGCAAAAATATTCCGCACTATTCAACGATGTGATGATCATTATGTTCTTGCAGCCTGCCCAAGTGAATTTGAATCATATGTTGTGCCCAGCTGTTTTGGATCCGTTTGAAGGTCAAAATTATCGAGTTTGGGCAACGATTCATCAGTTTCTACTCTGCCCTATACTTTGTAAATTATTTTGTTTTGTATCTAATTTTTTACTCACACAGTTTCCTGTTACTAAAGTTAAGAAGTCACTCGAGTTTCCAATACAGCGTTCAGTTCTCAGTGATGATTGTCTGTATAAACCAAAAGCTAGTGACTCTTCTCTCCAAATTGGCCGTGAAAATGGTCATACACACGTAGATTAAACTCAACTCACATTTTTGGAATAAGTTTTGATTAGGTGCATTGCAATAATGTTACGTGGATCGTAACATTTATTTATATCGCTTAGCGACATGTCACAGATATACCGTACAAAAGTATCAAGACTATCTGGGCAATGATTAATTCTGCACATACCCCATTTTAGTTTATGCAATGAACTCATTATGAAGAACCTTTGATCTTAATTATAACATAGATCTGTAACTCAATGATAATTTTACTATTGAAAACAAAATATTCGTATTATGATCTGATAATTTTAGATCTGTTTGCTGGTATTTATTTCTGAAAACAATCAATTAAAATAGCAAATCATTGTGCTTCATAATTTGTTTTGTTTGGAACACCTGTCATACTACTGATTTTATTTGATCCTTGTAATTGCTAGAAATCTCTTGAAACTTACGAGTTGTGTTTGACGAAATAAAGATTGAATCATCCACACTAGCACATAACACTGTGTGATATTTTTACAAAAATGAAGCATTCATTCATTTATTATTTATACGCATTCATAAAGCATAAAGATATTGATTTTTTAATTGTTGTTCTCTTGTGCAATTCGAAATACTACAGCAATAATTAAAAAATACAAAGTAGATAAGGACAGATTATTGATTCAGTGGAAAATGTATCATATCCAACAGAAGTCGTATCTGATTTTCAAAATGAATATAAAGTACTATACTAAGCGAATTCAGTTGATTTGAAAGCTTCTACCTAGTACAACAAATTACTTTTATTGCTGTACAATGAATGTTGCAACAAATATTGATTGTAAATTTCACATTATAAGTAATATTTGAGATTATTACCGACTGTATTCTCATGGTTACTGGGCATTGAGTTTTCATATAATCTGAAGCTATAATTATTGTACAAAGCTGTGATCAATCCAAGCCTATATTTCTTGAAATTTTTGCTTGAATATAACATTAATGGAAAGATAGAACTAATCATGAATTACAAAATAAGTTTCATTTTGATCTACTGCGTGTGTCGTATCTTTAGTTCTTGCAAAGTGCATTATGCTAAAGCATGCAAGATGTATCAAATGCCGATTTAGAAGCCTAGTTATCAAAAGCCAAAGATAAGTTGATCTTCAATAAATCTGATGTTAGACAAGTATCTTGCCATATATAGGCTTGGATAACGAAATAGGATAATTCCTTTAGAATAGGGTATTCCTACTAGAAGTATAAATAGGGTTAAATACATTCAGAACTCTAACTAGTAAGAATTTAAATCCTTACTACTACTTCATATTCAAAATAATGTATTAAATGTAAATTACATAAACAAGGATGTATAAGTTATTGATTTTAGGTAAAGTTCAAACGAAATTAGTAGCTTATTACTAGTCACTATTCTCCTAGTCTGTGATTAGCCAGCGTTGAATATCGCTGGATTAATTTTCAATTTGACATTTTATAGATTGGCATCATTTCACAAACCCTCCTAGCACCGTATTTGGGGGTGAATGGAAATTAATGGACATCGTTATTTAAAAAAAAAAATTAGGATACTCAGCCACATATTAGTACTTTACGATTCAAGTGCGCGAAGTATGAGATTCTTGCACTACTGTAGTTTGTCGGCCGAGCGAAGTGCGCATGCGTTTCGTATTCTATTTTTTGTAACACCTGTAATGGGAATTGCCCCCAACCCCACCAACCCCGCCACCACCACCACCACCACCACCACCACCATTACCTCCTCACCGAAGAGGCTGCGCGAGGTAGCTAATTCCCCAACAATTCCCAAACTGTTAGGTAATGCCGTACAATTGTTAGGTAATGAATATTACCTAACAGAAAACTATATCATAATGAACATCCCCAAATACTTTTCAATTCTAGCTAACGGTTTTTAAAGTGTAGGGGAATCGGGCGCTTTGCGCGTACTTTTTGGTACGCGAAGTTGAACTTCTCATGCAGGTGTTACAAAAAGATATATTCCTATACTATGGAAAATTAATATAGATGAATACTTTACCCAATTAGTCAGCAAACTGCTGATTATATTAGTTATTTCTTATTTAAAACATACGCGTTAAGAATTATGAATTCGTCTGTTGCTGCAGAAGTTGAATATTTGTAAAATACATTTTCACATTCATTTCAAATTTAATATGACTATCAATCACAAAGTGGGCACAATTCTACCCTGATATTTATTACCGATTCTTCAAGTTTTCCTTCTCGTTACAATTCACGCTTGGCTACAGTTCCTTCAGTCTAAGCCTGTAGAATAGTTGAAACAATATTCATCCGTGTAGATATTGCAGAAAGTATAAAATGATGTAGTTACACATGATTGTATCCCCTTTAATATTTCCAAAAATGCTACACCGATTTTACAACTGTAGATGGTGGAGGATTTCGATCTCAATTTAATCCAAATAGAGGGTTGTAACAAAGATTATCAAAAATACACACGAAAAAATAACAAGTACTTGCGGAATATCTTTTACCGATCCCAACTCTTGATGTAGTTGCCACCAAATATACATATTACCTATTTTTGATAATTGTGATACTGCGTATTAGGTATGTAGGATAGTGTTACATGCATGAAAAGCTGAATTCATTTCTTTCATTTCAAGATAAAATGATTTATTTACAAATATGATCATACATTCGCTTAAAATTTTTTTATTTGTATTTTATTTTTCAAATATATTTCACAAAATACCCTGATGAGTAGCAGTTACCAATGGGCCGTCATACTTTCAACGAGTAAAAAGTGAAAAGCCAAAATTGAAACTTTTGCGCAGAATTATGGCAAAAAAAAAACTTATCTGAAAATTTTGTTAAAAAATTATTACAAGATTGCAGTGCTAGAAGGACTAGGAAAAATAACAACTTACCAGGCATTATATAAATCTTAAATTACCATTCAAGTGATACCTCGGTGGGACGTGAATATATCTCAACAACAAAATAACCATCTCAGCTGTCTACAAAACAATAACTAGTCACAAGAATATCAAACGACAAAATAACTCGAGACAAAATAAACAGGGACCACATAACATAGCTAAATAACCCGTGACAAAAGAATAGGAACTGAATAACCCCACTAATCCCACACACACCAACAGATTGCATACAACAAAAACAGTGTTCCATCAGCTCGAGATGTTTTGTCTACGGTTATTTTGTGTTATAAAGTTTTGTCTCATGATATTATTGTTGTGGGTTATTATTGCTGGGGTTATTTTGCAAGATATTTTGTTGTGGAATTAGATGTTTTGAGATATTACATGTAACTGATATCTCTTCCTGTATCTTATCTGTCAGTATTTTTGTATTCGTGAAACCACATTAAAATTTGACGGTATTAAAGGCACTACTCGTTGCATTCCACAGTTTCAAATGGAAAGACCAATCGGGTTTAATGCATACTCTTGTGATTAGTTTGAGTAATAAACTATTTTGAAACACTGAGCACAAACTTAACAAACAGTATTTAAAATACACCCTAACTAAAACCATACGGACACTTATGAAAAAAAGTTTATTTTTCACAGATGCAATAATCACTATGTACACGATTCTGTACAAAAGTTTAGAAAAAATAATCGACGAATTCTACCTAGGGTAATTCTTAATAAATAGTAATAATTACCAATAAATATGTACATTAGAACATTGTTTTGCTTATTACGACTGTCTCTCCCACTTTGTTAATTTTTAACTCACACACACACACTACCTGCTTTAGCTTTTATAAAAAGGTTGCTATTTATAATTGTCAGAAAGTAGTCGGTCATAGCCTATGGAAATATACAATTTCTTAAAAAATAATTATTCTTACACTGTGGTATTTCAAGATAACAAATTCACCGGATCTTTCATAGAATCAAGCTGTAGGATACATCACTGACTTGATTGGTATCTTGAAATCAGTATTGTTATGTTACTAGCAATGAACTTCAGTACATTGTTATACATTATTCTCGCACAATTATACTCTTCAAAATTCAATGTTGACATTTCTGCATGAATCAAAAGCTCACTTACAAAGACTTTGAGCATATTTAACTGTGTAGAGTTAATATAATTAATAATATAATTTTTTCAATTACGTATAGGACATAATCGAGCGCTCAAAATATCCACGCAATAGCAATTGCTACGATGCTTAACCATCAGCATTAGCATTTAGAAGGGTAATCGAGTCAATGTACCAATACTAGCTTGGTTGGCAAGTGAGTGAAATGCAACTTGACCAGATTCAAACTACAGTAGAGCGTCTATTATTCGAACTAATTGGGGGTGGCAATCATTTAGATTATCGAGTTTTCGTATAACCAAACAGTGTGGGAATCAACCCCTAATTCGTTGAACGTAATAGAATATGTACATAAAACATCAGATTCAATATCGGGGCTCACTTTTTTCACAGCTCTGCAGATGAGTAGGAACTGACACTGGAAAGCCAAATGTGTGCAAACTCCTGTCTGGTAGGTGGAGAAGAGGTACGCCGTGCAAGTTTGTGCTTACAATGTCACACAATAATATATGTAGCGGCCTGTTATGCGAAAAACCGGAAATTCAAAGTAAATAATCTTTATGATAACTGACGATTTGGATAAACCGAATCATTGCTCTGATAATTAATATTTTGGATAACTGATGTTCAGAAAATTAATGCTCTACGGTATAAACAGTTCAATAAACAAGCTATGTACGCAATTGTCGCCAATGCTTTGAATTGCGATGCTCATTTTTTACACTTATCCATTATTTATACGCGTTTTTTTGGACTCGCCTTAGTGGAAGTTCTACTTAAACGTAGATATATTTTAACAGACTATCCTCGCGTGGCACATGCTTGAGAGAGTGTTGCAAGTTTACTTCAAAATTTTGCAAAAAGTGTTAGCCATCCAAAGGTGGTCCAAGATATACCATTGAAACTTCTGTATTACCATAAACAGCCGATACGGACGGGTATAATCTCTTGTCGGGTAATCCTGTACAAAAATGTCCACTTCATTAGAAAATACATGAACCAACTATGACAAAATTAACATTGTCGGCAAAAACAATAATATACCTCTAAACGCTACGCCCAGGAATTCATAGTTTTTTTCAAAGGACAGTGTGTTGTCATCACAATCCAGTATTACTCTTATTTTCTCACCAATCTAAAATTAGATAAGCTTTTAATAAATTGATGTATCATGTGCTAGAAATTCTGAATTTTCATTTCAATAAAAATATAAACGAGCTCATACCAAGTAAATTATTTTGCATAAGTCTTTCACTCTATAGGACATATTTGTGAGAAATTAGTAGAAGTTGATAAATTTTCAATTTAATTGGTGGAAAAATTTTTCAACAAATCTTACAGAGTACATGTTGCTGGAATTTTCATTCAAATGAACATTTGGCATTTGAGTCACACCGCGCATTGACTTTTCCTGAAATTTGGTGCCTGCAATTTGATGGATAAGAATATGTAGCAAATTATCAGCTTACCTGATACTTTGGAGCGTTGTTAAGAAGAGGATAATTGCCTTGTGCATCCCCATTGTGTAACAAATGATTGTCGACAAGGTTCCATCCCCAAGAGTGTTCGTCGGAACCAAGTAGAGCTACATACCCTTGGCAGAGTAGAGATGCTTCTTTCGTTGCTATTCCTATCACAGCTACGGTTCCCAAAGGACCTTCCCAAATTACCTCCCACGCATGACGTCCATGGCGGAATCCTATCTTACTCCGAGAGGCATCTGTACTTTGAGCGACTGGATTTCTGGAGGTTGAAAATGAAGCGAATATTGGAATGAAGAAAATCGCTTGGTTTGTGTGAAAATTTAAAGTAACGGGTATGTTGTGTGCATTGAAGTCAACTCAATCACAGCACGTGACAAAACGTAAAATATACTGCTATTGCACCTACCGGTGCAAAGTGAACCCGTTTGGTTTGATGTAAATATTGCGGGAACAATCGTCAGGGTTCCAAGCATGGTAAAAAGCTCGTAATTTGGCTTTATAGGTGGGAACCGATGACAGCAAATCCGACTTGAGCGCTTCTTCAGCGAGTTTTCTAATACAGTGTAACCGCCATACATCATTATTCTCATCGTTCAAAATCCTATACCAGTTCTTACACACCAAGGAACAATTTCGCAAATCGTGCAATTTTAAGTAGGAAAATATCACTTCTAAAACATGATCGGGAACCCTTGACGCTATATCGTCCATTTTGCCGGTCCTACGTGAACGACGGAACAAAATACAGATGGGATGGAAAGGAAACGAAATAGGGAGGTCGTTCTGCACTGTGATTCGCAGATACATTGATACACTGACGTTTTGTGTAGCAGCGCTGAGTTCCCCAGCTACACATAATTCGATACTCAATGACTAAAGTTTGCGGTAGACGGGGAACGATGAGGAACGGAACGAACCACGTGATCAGCACTGGCCAATCAGCTGTTTAGCTTTGTGCTACCGCCAAGCTCGTCTCGGCTCTACTTGCACTGAAAAGCTGTATTTTACTGACGCGTTGTTAATGTCGTGATAACGATTCAACGAGAAGCTGTGTGTCGCGCACGATAGCGCGGTTAGTTTATTTTGATAATTCGCAATATTGTTGATACTTGGTAACCGGGTTTTTACAATATTTACTTCACAAATAGTGCAATGCCGGAGTCGCCATTTTGGTGATACGTCGAGTCCGACCTAACTATTGCACTTATGATCTTTTTATTTTCACGCGAATTTCAGTCCGCTTACGGGATCATATTTGATACCTTCGATATCCAGAAGCATCAGTGATGACCCAGCAAAATAAAACGATGAATTTCTTGATACACGACGCAAATGGTAAGTCGTCCAACTGGCGCGCCAACAATCGGCACGCACGGCTCGGTCTCTGAATATTCCTTGTCGAATGAAGTGTGAAACAATACCTCGTGCGATCAACCGAGGAGCACGTTTTCTAACCAAATTTCATGATTCTTATATTTCGCATATCCATTTCTATTTGGATTCGTCAATTTGATGGCAGGCTCCTTGCTAAACTCAACCACGTTAAAACGTGTGTTTCGCGTTTACTACCAGAATACCGCGAACGAAAGAATGCAATTTTTGCAATCGTTGTTTGTAACCGAATCCTACATTAATAATCTTGATCGAGATTTCTTTCTAAGGATTTACAGAATATCCCAATCACTTTCATTTACTTATCGATAACTAGAACATCCAACTGTATAGTTCTGGATTTCCTTATGTTAAACTTACAATTTACACATTGACACTGACAAATTCTCTGTTCTTTTATTGATATACTTGTGGAATCCATGAATAATAAACAAACATATTTAGTACTGCTCGCGTGATTGTAATTGGTTCTCTTTCATTGAAAAATAGCTATTGGAAATTGAAGATTAATGTTAAATGATATTGCTGTTTGGTATTCCTATTTTAGTTAAACTAGCTGTATTGTTTTCACGTAATAACGTGTATTGATAATCAGTCGTACACTGAATATCATTCTTGTAGATCTCAATTAGGATATAAATAATTCATTATTGTTCTTCTTAGCAACAAGGGCATTCCTTATTTGCCTTCAAGATCAATCAGTTGATTTGCCTCTAAAATTTGTGTACTACAGCAGCGTTGATTCTTGAAAGACGAATACCATTCAATATGAAATCTTAAATATTTCAGTATTCCCTACTGCTAAACTCTTGATACTACTCAGAAGAGCCATCTAATGTACATACATTAGTTGATTAACTGAAGTTTTGGATCATATAAAATTGTTAATCTGTGATATTTTAAAAAAAATAAACTTTCTTACAGGCCAACCACAAGTTATTAAAGTGGTTCCGAGCACGCCGAATAAAGCACTAACTGGGCTTGTTAGCACCACAAATTCCGGGAGTTTGAAGGTATTCAAGACACCTGGCCAAGATACCCAAGTAAATATCATTTAAAATATATAATCAGACTCACAACATTTGTATCATTTTTCTAATAATTACCATATATTGAAAAATTGCTCTACCAATATTCAACAGGTTTGCAAACATATTTTATTTATGTTATACAATGAGTACAATCCATATTATTCTGCACTCCCATCTTGAATATTTCTTACGGTTCCCATTTGTATGACTACTGAGTATGGTTCATAAAGCTTTCTAAGATGACACTGAAGCTCATATTTATAGACCTATTCGGATGAGCTGATTCATATCACAATTTAACCCAATGGCCACAAACAGGAGTTCTCAAAACAAAAATTCAAACTGTCTCACAACATATAGTATTTCTGACGTGTGCTATCTTGTACATTTTGTAATCAAGGGATTCAATAGATGATATGCAGAATTATCCCCGCCTGCTAATGTAAGCTTCCAGCTTCTAGCTTCAACTTTGTATTTACAGGGTGCCCAGTGGTCAGTTAAATGTGTAGCAATTCGGGGGATATTGAATCACTTAGTGAGTGGGCACCCTGGGTTCATTGTGATGATATTATGACCATTACTGTTTGTACACTCAGGTCTTGTCCAGTGGGACACAAGTACTGAGAACCATCAGTTTGCAAGGTTCTTCAACACCTGGTCAGCGTGAGTATTACAGATTCTTACCTAGTTTCTTGCAGTACATATTGACGGATCTTATGGAAACAGAAGTATTTCGATGGGTCGGATAGAACATTTATATTTTGCCGCGCAACCTAGAATGGACGTAACTCAAAAAGTGTTACAGCATGTCCATACAGAGCTCTATACACAACTTTTACCATCTTTTAAGATAGATCCGTTTTAGGTTACCCAGTGAAATACGGCCTTTCTATCTGGACTGTCAAAATGTGTTTGTTTCTATAGGACCCATCTATATATCTGTCTTTTCAGTTATCAGAAAGTTCACATTTCTCATGTAACAAAATATTTTTCTATTAGGCTTAGTTACCATCCCTGTACAAAGTGCAAAAATGTCATCTGTAAAAGCTGGGGAATCTGTAGTGACAAAAACAATACAACTTACAACTGCTCGAATGGTAGGTTACAACATCATGAGCATTGAGAAAATATGAATCAGGAGCTATTCAAAAAAGACATTAGCTTTTCCTGGGGGATTCTAGATTATGTGGTAGTAGCATAAAGCACACTGGTGGGGGTGCAGATGAACATAATGTTTAGTTACTGTAGGTAGATTTTTAATCATCTGCAGCCCAGGTTGATTTTATTAACATTAGCTCTACTAGTGTGGTAATATTATATATTATATTAATTTTTATCATTTTGTTAAAAAGTTTCTATTGAAATGAGAGTTTGTATTTTCAGTACCTAAAAACTATTAGAAGTGGATTTGTTAAATATCAATTCAGGGGGATTAAAGTAAATGAATCCATTAAACAAAGTTGATGTATTTTTTGAATGGCCCCTGATAAGCTTGATTGGATTTTGTGTTATGAATAAATTTTTTTATTCAAATCTTTCCATTCAACAGAATGATTTTAAACAAGCGTTGGTATCCCAGCCTCAACAACAGGCCAGCAGTCAACAGCAGATTGTCAAAGATCAATCTGGAAAGACTTTCATCAGCCCCATTTTGGATCACAGTGGTTCGAGGAAACGACAGGATGTCGAGAGCAGCGATTTTACCCCAGAGTAGTGAGCTTGGACTATTCTTAATAAAAAACTGAACCTTTTCCTGACGGGGTTTATCTCTGAATATTGAATGATGCACACGTTTGGTTTTGAAATACATATCAGGATGAAATATCATAGAACTATTGATCGTCAAGTAGCACAATAAATTCACGAATCTTTCAAAAAGTTCAAAACAGAGGACAGTTTAGAAACTTATCTTTAAGTAAAACATGAATCATTGATCTCAATTTGAAATGTGCAAACACATGTCACTGATATTATCTGACTTATTTATCTTAAAGCAGCGACAACTTTTAAGCATAGGATGCATATCAAAGTATGTGTCTGAAATCGGGAAAGGGTTCGTTTTCCAGATTAATAGATCTGTATTAAATTTACAGCAAACGGAGAAAAACAGAAAAAGTTGGAAAGGGCCTTCGCCATTTCTCTATGAAAGTCTGTGAAAAAGTGAAAAAGAAAGGTACGACATCATATAATGAAGTTGCTGATGAATTAGTTGGCGAATTCACCAACCCTGCGCACATAAATTCGTTAACTGATCAGGTAAATATCTTTTATCGTCGATATTTGGAACCTTGTTGTCTTTTCAGGCAACTCACAGATAGTTCTTCAAAGTTTGATCTTAGGTGCAAAAGTACATAGAGAAATGATCTCAGTCTTGCCAATGAGTGTCAAAATTTGCTTATTCAATTCCAATTTCACTCAGGATTAATATCTCTTTTGCAGCAGTACGATCAGAAAAATATTAGGAGACGTGTATATGATGCATTGAATGTATTGATGGCAATGAATATAATCTCCAAGGAGAAGAAGGAGATAAGATGGTTGGGTTTGCCCACAAATTCGTTGCAAGAGTGTTTGTCGTTAGAAAAAGATAAGAAAAAGAAAATAGAGAGAATCAAAGCCAAAACTCAGCAGCTGCATTCGTTAATTTTGCAGCACATATCGTACAAAAATTTAGTTGAACGCAACCATAAAAACGAGAATTTTCATGGACCACCTAAACCTAATTCTGCTATACAGTTGCCATTCATAATAGTTAATACCAGTAAGAAAACTGTTATTGATTGCAGTATTTCAAACGACAAGTAAGTGTCAGTCTTTCTTTTTCATGTAGTATTGTTTTACACAAGATTAGTTCATGTTTTAATTTACAGGAAAGTTCTATTTGCATATTTTACACGTATCTACGAGTAATGCTTCTTATAATATTTGTATTACTTTCAGAACCGAGTACCTGTTTAATTTTAATGATAAGTTTGAGATCCATGATGACATTGAAGTTCTGAAAAGAATGGGTTTAGCCTTTGGTAAATACTAATTTAATACTTTGTTCCAAATATTGATAAATTTGCACGAAAATCTCGGTACAAATGTACATTTGCTTCAGGCCTTGAGAAAGGAGAATGTACTGATGACGATTTACGGAAAGCAAAAACTATGGTACCAAAGTCCCTTGAAAAATACGTTGAGCGTAAGTAGCTCTAGTTACACTTGATTTTATTTTAAGGTAAAGGTGCTGTGGCATAAATCTAATATTATCAACTAATATCCATAGAATTGGCCTCTGGGGATTTGGAAAGATTCATTCCTGTTACAATTCCTGGGCCGAGTACATCGATGGATGAACTGGAAATAAAATTAGAGGAATCTGGATCTCGGCCACCTTCTTCTTCTCGTACCTCTCTCTCGGAAGATCCTTTGTCTCCACCTTCCCAGTTTTTCTCTGAGGAAGAAGATGAAGAAGAAGAAAGCGACCAGGACGATCAAGTCGACAGTGATCTTGAGGCTAACTAGCATATCCATTCATTATCCTCTTAACATATTTGGTAACCACGAAATTGGGCTTGCGGTGTCGTTTGAATTACACAAACGTAAAATCATTTTTATAGAAACTGAATTATTGCATCACCAGGTGCTTTGTATTATTATTGCGCCACGTTGCCGAAATCGTTGGATGCAACGGATTGATTATACAGTGATTGAATTTTCATGCCTTCTCACTGAAATGGAGTCTCATACCTTACTTGGTTGGCTAATTTTTGCTGACGAAATGATCGAGACAATATCAAGGAATACATCTTAACATCGCCGAAACAATCTATTTTGGCTGTAGGAAGACTTCAGAATTACATTCATGTTTCAAAACAGCTGAAATTAAATTTTATATTACTGGAAGGTATATCGTGTTGCAGGTTGAGAAGTGTAATGAACTAATAACAGCGAGTAGGGTACATGTCACTTTCTTTCTTTTATGGAATAGCATAAGGCTAATGCGTAAACGTCCGTAAATTGTATTTCATGCCACTTTGATTGTTATTGCTCGGATACGAAAGCGACGAGTTAGCTAACCGACGTGCACAGGGACTGAAATTCGGTGCTATTTTAATCATGCGTCGTGTCGTGAATTTAGACACTTTAGAATGTATGTACTATAAATAACACAATTATAATCTTACATTAATATTATTACATGTATAAAATATATCTATACCACTCATTTTCTTATGGCACGTTTATGATATCTGTGGTTCACAGCAGGACGCAATATAGCAAAGGAATACAGAGAGAGGTCTAACTAATTTGAAGTGAATAAATTGTGAAATTATTACAAGTGACTGTATATTTTTTTTTTTCTTCAATTCAAGTTTTAATACATTTTTATTATTTCTGTGTAACTTTACTATTCCGGATATAGAATGCCAAATTTTTATTTGAGCGCAATTTTTTCCGTTAGAAAACATCTTTAATTCACTTGATATGGAAAATTCATTAAACTTTAAAAGATTATTTGTAGAAATTTATTTTATGCATACTGCTGTATCGATTTTGCGTATTTTATTGAATTAGTCTTTTACCCAAAATAGGAATTTATGTTGCAGTTCCAGTAATACAAAGTAATCATTAGCTACTTATTAATAATTAATATTCTTCAGTTTAGAAATTGTTATTATTAACAGGATTAAGTGTGATACGATTATTTAGAAATAGGTATTTACGTAATTTCTCTTATTTCAGAAATATTTCAACTCTTCGTTCCATTAATGAGCATCTTGTAAATGTTTAACATGGCTCAATGCGAATTTTGTTTTTGGATCGAAAAAATATTTTTGAATAATATATAATAATTGCAATCTATGATTAGGTTTGTAAATGATTTTAGAGGTCAGCTACCTACAAACATGTGTTACTGACAGTAACTGATCTGATACTGAATATGTATAATGAGGATAGGGTCTGTAAAGCAGCATCTTCGGATATATGTCAAAAAAGTGTATCTTGTACACAATAATTATTACAACATTTCACAAATAGCTGGATTAATTGAATGATTGTAAATAAATTTGGACCTCTCATTTATATTAATTGGTCGTTATTAAATTACTATGTTCATGCTATACTTAAGCTTGTCTGAATTTTTGCCATTATTTAGGCTAATGCAATTTTTAATTTTCAATTGATAAATGAGGCATTATATTCTGGCTAGATGTAAATAGTTTTCAATGCCATTTAAATAAATTAGTTTCATCTTTAGTTAACTAGGTTCTTTCTATTATTAGCTACTTCTGGTTAACATGTGTGTGCTATATAGATACATTGCTCAGATTGTCACAGCATCCTAAAATCTGAGTTGTAAAGCAGTTTGTGATATTTTGCTTCATTAAGTTCATAATAATTCTCGCAAAGTGAAATGAATATTCAACAGAGTTATCTAACAATGATGAAACAAATATTTTTATAAGAACAGTTTATTCAGCATTGAGTGTTTCATTTTTTGTAACACAAATCATTATATCGGTATTACTCGAACTTATCAAGTTTGAAAGAATTTAAGACCTTTGTTGATCACAGTGTTCATCAGTTCAGATCCTCATCATCGAACAAATCATCGAAATCTAAAATAAATATAGTGTTTTTATCAATGCACATTTCCTGCAGCGCTTTTATAAAAGAATAAAACTTTTTGGCACAGAGTAAAATATATCTTCATCATTATTTGATACAAACAAATTCTTACCATTGAAAAAGTCAGCATGCACCGCTTTTTCATTAGCAGCAAGATCCATCAACAATCCACTGGATCCACCAGCCTAAATAATGAAAAGAAAAACATCAATAACTTGCAGAGTATGCAATTTTTTTTACTACCGAGTAATTTGATCCTGTTTGTCTGGCTGACGGTGTGAGGGTATTGGTCAGTGACGAGCAATTCTAAATCAATGCAATGCAGATATACAATCTAAGTGATCGTCAGCCCAGAAATTAAGTCACATTTGACAGCTTTGGCACGATGGTTTACGATTTGAACGTATGTAATTTATGTTTTAAAATGTTTAACGGAACCTCTTCAAGATCCATGTATGGACCAGCGCCTTCGGGGAACATTTCATCGGCCACAACAGTAGGTTTCATGTCGACACAATCAATTACTTGATTTGAAACAACAATTCGACGTAGAAATAGGATGAAAAATTCATATACAATTGTTCTAGTTTAACCATTAAGTGTACATACCTATATGGAAACGTTGACTTGAGAATTCGTAATCAACGACAAAAAGAAAGAGATAGAATTACCAAGCAGTGGTCTCATTCTCTGAGTCGGTAAGAGTAGGGAATTTCTGTAGTGCGAATTCAACTACAGAAAAAGTGCGCACCGAGGCCAATGTTCCTAGAATTCGTCCAATAAACAGGCAAGAAAACCAGTGAAACCACACGTAAACGCACTTGTGTAGTTGAATTTGCCATAACATTCTAAACGAAACCATTAGCGAAACAGCAGTGCTGCCTTTTATGCTCCGCATTTCGTATCGTGTTTCTCGTTTTCGTCAACGTCCTCATAGGTAGAGAGGATCTTCCTCTCTGCCATAGCTTTCTCTTTTTAATCAAGGCTCACTGTGAGGTAGTAGTCCATCTCTATTAGCTATGGTGCACAAACACAAATGAGTTAATACACCTGCATATCAGGACAATGTGTGTGTGTGTGGTGAAGTGGCACGTAGAGCGTAACCTCACAATGTTCTGTCATATTGTAATATTTTGCTCTATGTATTGTAAATAATTAATAGAATAAATATTGCGCGTGGATTCTGCACCAAGTACACTGTTTGCTCTTCGTACAGGTCAAAAACGAACCCTCAAAAATGAAAAAATCTGAAAAACTATTAGCAGCCAGAAAAAGGGTGAGAGCAGAGAAAATATAGATATCTTTTCTGCGAACTTTTCGCTATTATTCATTACCGATAATTTCTAATCAAATGTTCGTTGTAATTACTTTGTGTAATATTTTCGAAATCGAAAATTGTAATGTACACACATAACTCACATGAATTAGTATCACATACTATAATGGATATTTCTGTATCATAGCTCAAGGAATTCCAAATGAGTAAAAGAAGTCACATGGCAGATGATACTTCAAAAGATGTAAACGAAAATACAGAAGAATCTACTCCGTCACAGGTGAAGAGAATTTCCATTGTCCTTATTTAATTTCAACGAAGGTAATACCTTCATTAAAAAGTTTGATCTCTAACCATTAACATGGGGTTTACTTTATGTTTATACAGATCGACAATACTCTTTATAACTCTGATAATAATTACAACTACCGGAAAATAGGGTCCCCAATAAAAGAGACTCAAACACCATCAATAGACAGCCAAGTTTCTGAAGCCCCTCAGCAAACTTCAGAATCGCATGATTTTTTGGAATTCAATTCCAATGGTGATATCACTTCTGCTGCAACAAAGCTGGTGAATTCTTCAAATCCTATTAGCGTTTTTCAAGACACTGTTGATTTCACTGTTCAAGAAAAACTGTCGGAAGGTTCCAGTATTATATCTAATTTCACAAATATAACAGATGATGTTTCTAATAAACATCAAATTAATGAGAATCTGATTAATGTTGAGAATTATTTTACCTCTCAAAATATAACGAATAAAACAGATGAAATTGATTTAGAGCAAGACATTTTATTAAAAAACGAGACACACAATGTAAATGTTCATGCAGAGTCAACTAATAATCGCAGTGGTTTACATACTGAGTATGAATCATTGGTCGGATCTCAGGCGTTGCAGAAAGAATATCTACTACAGATGACATCTGCCGTCACAAACATATTGTCAAGTGATATGGAGAGTAAAGAAGTGCCGCAAGAACTTACCTCTGATTTGGAACAGAGAAATCAATTCTTGGCATTCTGCTTGCAAGAACAAAAAGAACTTGTTAACCGATTACATCTTGAAGTCAGCCAATATGTAAGTTTGGTGAAATCATTGGTTCAGACCAATTGACCAGCTAAAAGCTTCATATTAAAAAATTATACAATTTCAATGAATTTTTTTTATATTCAGAGGACGAGAGTGTCAGAACTAGAAATGGTAATGACTACAAAGGATACAGAATTTGAAGCAAAGCTTTATCACGAATTGAATCCACTCAAAGAGCAATTACAACTTCATGCACAAACAACTGGCATTCTTGTAGGAGAAAAGGCTGAGCTTACTGCTGCCCTCGTTCAAAGTCAAACAACTACCAAGCAAAAAATTGGTAAAATTACTTATATTTTGTTAATATAGACTTGGTATTACACGCTAAAAGTAAAAATTTTATACAGTATAACAGATTGATAATCAATTACTTTTTATCAGCTGAAGTCGAAGAATTAAATGGAAAATTAAAATCGGTCCAACTCCAAGTCTCTGATTTAGAAAGGGAACTGAATTCTGTGAAAAATAGTAGCGAAGATGTCGGAAAAGTGAATAACCAGCTTCAATCTAGCTTCTACTCTTTAGAGGCGAAGTATTCTCAAGTGAAGTAAGTTTGCACAGCCATGGGCCCTCATTATTACTCTTTTATGACATATCATTGGATCTTTATTGGACGTTTTTATATTCTAAGACAAGAAAAAGACGACTTGGAATTAGAGACCGCTGAATTAAGGCAGAAATTAAATGTTAAAAATACTGAGTTAACTAACATTCAACAAGAATTAAAAGAAAAAACTGCCTTACTGTCCTTGAATGAACTCCGAATACAACAGGTACTTACAGTATTATATAATCTCTATTCGGAACTCTATGATCAGACCTAAAATTGACCCGAAAATGCAGTGGAAATTAAGTGTCCAGCATGCCATATTCCAATCTAATACCTAGTTACAGATGACTTCTACGACACAAGAAACCCAAGGTATCAGTGAGCAACACCATGTAGTAGCCGCACTGGAACAGCAGTTGAGCCAATTAATGGAAACTCTTAAAGCTGTCAGTAGTGAACGTGACGAAGCTAGTAACCATTACCAAAATTATGTTCAACAACTGAACAACCAAGTTACCACTCTTGCTCTGAAGGTAAGCCAACACGAATTTGCAATTTTGATTGCTGTTCTTAAATTATATTTAAATTGCAACGCTGATTACTGCAAATATTTTTCTGTTGCATCTTATTCATTTATTAATCATTTTTTAGCTCGAGCAAACTACAAAGGAGAATGCAGAAATAAGTAGTCGAGAGCACAGCCTTATTCAACGGTTGTCCGATCTAGAACGCCAAATACAAAGTCAGAAAGAAATACCTGAATCTACACCTCCTGTTATCAATGACAATAAAGAGCGAATTGATGAGTTAGTCAAAAATATTGATCAACTCACTTTAGAACGGGATAGTCTTCGAGCAACACTTCATGAAAAGGTGATTTAACTTTCTGGCTGAACTACAATAGTCCTCTAGAATGAAATTGAATATTTTACTTTGTTTTCCTCAATCTAGGATTCAGATATCGATGCACTCAAGCAAGAAATGGAAGAGTTGCAAGAAATGCGTGCAAGCAATGCTGAGGCGTCCCGTTTAGTCTCTGCTCTAGAAGGTGAAAGATTAGCGGCAGCTCGGGCTGTCTCTCAAAATCAACAGTTGAAACAGCAGTTGAGTGAAATGCAAGATGCTTTCGTCCAACTTGTGAGTTAATTTAGAATAATTATTTAGTACATTGTCAAAGAAACACAGTTTGTGAAAACAATTTTTTCACTATAGAGCAACACAAAACTTGATTTGACGGAGCAGTTACAAGGAGAGAGGTCGATTGGAAGAAAATTGAATGCTCGGTTGAATGATACTGAAAATGAAGTACAGAAATTGAAAGATGAAATGCAGGAAAAGGATTTACTCATGGCTGAATTAGAGAAAGAAAAATTACGCATGGCTCAAATTGCAGATCAAATGCAACACTATCAAGCTCAGTCTAATCAGGCTAGTACCTTGCAGCAAGAACTTCACAATGCGCAGGTAAATGTGACTAATTGGAACCATGAAATGTGCTTGTATACAAAATCAATTTGTTACCAATATAAACATTGGAATTTAGGAACGGATCGAAGTTTTAATGAAAGAAAATCAACAATTGATCAGCGAATTGAATGCTGGGACGATGTTGAATGATTCAACCGTTCAAAATCAAAACATTATACAGCTCAATGGTGAGTGTAACTTGCAAGCATTGAATGACGTGGAAAAACTAAAATTATCAACAGCAACAACACAGACTGACAATGAGTCGTATAGTAATGGTGACACGGCCCCGCCAATTAGTGAACAACAAGCAATGATGTCAGTTTCGCCCGAAGCTGTGAAAAAGTTGGAGGAACGATTTAAACATACTATGGAACGTGTTGCTGAACTCTCAGACGAAAAACAAAGATTAGAACATCTCGTTTTGCAGCTTCAAAGTGAAACCGAAACTATAGGTTAGCGTAGCCACACTGAACCGTTATATTTCAGGTGTAATAAAACCAGGATGTATAATTAAACATCTCTTTCAGGTGAATATGTTACATTGTATCAAAAGCAGCGTGGTGTCCTTCAAGAAAGGGCTAAAGAAAAGGAGGAAGCATTCCGCCAGTTGACAGAACAACGAAACACACAACAGGAACAGCTGCATAAACTCAAAATGCTTGTAGCTGAATTAATTAAAGAGAAAACTACGTCTACCACTACATCTGCATTATCGGATAGTACAAACGGTATATATTAATTCCTGTATTCAGTCCAAATTGCTATTTCGATTATGGATTCTAAATGTTTGTTGGTTTTCTCGATTTTTTTTTTTTTTTTATACATTGTTTCATTTTTAACATGTGTTTTCTAGAAGATGGTCTAGAACTTAGCAAACATGTGGAAAACAAGACATCCTGTCAATCGGCAGTAGTTGCAGTCAAAGATAAAACTACGTCTCAAATTCTTGATCTTCTGACGGAAATTAAAGAATGCAAGGATACGTGTGCCTTGGAACCTAACTTCCATCCATGCCCATGGTGTTCAGGAAACTTGATTACAATTTAACCTTAAAACCAGTCATTAACTTATATTGCCTTAAAATTATTCAACTCTCAATTATTATGATTACTATAAACATATTCCTAAACAGAACATGTCAAAATTGTACATAAAATGTTGAAGTATTTCATAAATTTATACAATGTAGTACTTTCTTTTCAGTTTTCCTTTGTTCACTAACTTGCTTGTTTGCCAACTTATCGGCAGACTAAAAGTTATGAATTAAATTTTTTTTAAATTTACTCTCATATATAATTATTTCTAGGCTTTCAACAACAAAAAGTTCATTAATATTTTGATTATTTAGCATAAACGGGTTGCAAGTAAATGTGAGCATTAAATAAAAATTGCCGCTGGTCTTGTTGATGAATAAATTTACAAAGGAAAGGAATTGAAATGAGATATACACAAGTTAAATAAACTATCATAGAATAGTTTTATTGATAAATTTTGTTTTAGTTTTTTGAGAAGAAATTTAACTGTGTTTAAGCTTTGACGGCATATTTCCTGATGGGGAATGCAGATCGCTTCCGAATTTCTTTCAGAGTCTTACGACTCGCCTGGTAAGGAGTCAAGGCCCTGCGAATTGCTCTGGTCTTCTTTGGCCTCAAGTCTAAGGGCTTGTACTTCTTATTCTTGAACAACTTTCGTAAATTCTCCTTTTGGTACTGGTGCATAACAATGTACACACGAGCAATAGCTTTGCGAACGACGCGACTGAAGGTAAAGAGAAATTCATTGTAAATTAGGCAGCTTTAGTCATTCATTACATTTGACAATAACAGTAAACCGGCTACTACTTATCACATAAATATAACATAAGTGATTCAGAGCGAAAGATTAAACTATAAGGGGTTAGAACAGCTTACATTTTTGAGAGTTTGGAAGCGGCACCTCCTGTCACTTTGGCAACTCTCAAATTCGTCAATTCGGTTTTGAGCTCATCGAGCTGTTTGAGCAACTCCTTCTTGTCTTTCCCCCTCAGCTCGGAGCACTTGACCTTACCCTGAAATATCAATAGAACACTCACATAACGTCACGCTTAGAACACCCAAACAACAATTTCACATGGAAACCGCCAATGTAATAATGTTTTATTCAGGTTAAAACAAAGAAGCAAGTCTAGATTATGGGTATGATTTTACAGACCGGCAATACGTAAAATTAACCTGAATTTGTGTATTTTATTTGTAAAATTATGTGTGAAAATGGATTCTTTGGATAAATACGGATAACCGCAGTAAGAAGTCTACAAACCATCTTGCTGCTGTTTGGCTTGAAGAAAGAGGGATTCGTGACCGGAACCTGGATTTTAGCTACAGGAAGTCAAGGATTTCAACTAGTGGCCGTATGCATCAACACTTTTGTGTTGTTTCGTATAAAGCCATATGTCAAGTTAACAAGATTCAAAAAATTGACAAGACAAATATTCTTAACATATGAGTTAGTTTGGTTTAGAAATTTTTCAAATTCGAAAAATATTCTTTCATAAAGCATCTGTTAAATTACAAAACTTTATACCGACTTTACGTTAACGATGCTGACTTAAGAGTAGTTAATTATATCTCCCACAGAGCGCGCTGTCACCGAGACTAACTGTGAGTAGTTATTTATTGTAGAGATCTGAGGACTAGTATTAGCTTCGTAAGTGGTCGTAAAATTCAAAATTCGCCTGACGTCGTATATTACGGCAATCCTCTAAAGTATTTGATCGTGTTGCGTGTAGCTTACGTGGTGTTTTCACTCGGCCATTGAGACCACAGAGATATATAAAGGCCGTGTTCGAAAATTGACTGACAGTACTGTCAGCAATCTTTTATCTCTTTTGCGCTTCCAAGTTCGTGAATAGCTCTGACTCTGTCCTAGGGAATTTTGAGTACTGTCAGTCAATTTACGAACACGGCCAAAATAGAGCGTAAGCAACGGCGTAAGCGACCTGTGAACAGATTTGAATCGGTTCTCTAAAGGACAGAAGATAATAATTCTCCCATCCTCTCTGTCTCTCTACCCATGGAGAGGGGCCAGGAGAGGGGAGAACAGCTAGGCTGCTGGGCTATGTATAAGTGTGTGTGACAGCGCTTCATTTTCATCACTGACAGCGCGATGCTTGCATCGTTAGCTTGTCGCCTAACCTTGTTGCAATATTTTCGTTTAAAATGATAGTGAGAACATTTCCAGTACAGTGGTTTTTCGTGATAGTATTAATACTCTTAATTCTATATTTCAAAATAAGAATCAGTTACCTTGAAGAAAGTACTAAAACCCTGCGTAAGTATTTTTACTAATTTATCATTAATCAAATGTGATACAACTTTATGTTATATCACAGATGCATAGAAAATTATAGTCAAACAACGTTCAACCTGATTCTGTTAATTTCAGAGAATGCATTGGCTCAGATGGAAAAGCGAAACAACATCGAATCGCTTAGTCACACTGAGGACAGCCCATTATCAAGTGTCGATGATGTGGTCGTGATATACAACAGAGTACCAAAGACAGGCTCCACAAGTTTTGTGGGCATAGTATATGATCTATGCAAACAAAACAAGTATCATTCCTTACACATCAATGTCACCAACAACATGCATACACTTACTCTTCCAAATCAGGTATTTACTAAGAAACCATCTATTGCCCCAGGAGTTGACAGATAAATGTGCTAATTTTGATTGAAACAATCCAAACATCCAAAATTTTGTGCACAGTGTTTGACCTCCAATATACTGGTATAGAATCACGTGCACAAAACTGGAATGCATTGTTTTATTTAACAGAAGTTCAAATGTTTCGGTATTGAATGCATATATTTGAAGGAATTAAAATACCGTTTACGATAATAGACTTATCTTTCAGGTACAATTTGTAAATAATATTACTCAATGGGATGCAATGAAACCAGCTTTTTATCATGGTCACGTAGCTTTTTTAAACTTTGAAAAGTGAGTATCTTTGTAAGTATTTGAGAACTTTGAGAGAAATTCAATATATTCAATGACTTAATTGATTATTTTCAGATTCGGAGTTAAGCGTACACCGTTGTATATAAATTTATTACGAAAACCTTTGGACAGATTCGTATCTTATTACTACTTTCTAAGATATGGAGATAATTTCCGACCACACTTAATAAGAAAAAAGCATGGCGACACCAAGGTATTATCAATTAGCATATTCCGCTTCTTTCTTCCTTGTAAGATTATCCTTTGTGAAAATAACATACCTTACATCTTACAGACATTCGACGAGTGCGTCAGACATGGACAACCTGACTGTGATCCAAACAATATGTGGCTTCAAGTTCCGTTCCTCTGTGGACACGAACCTGCTTGTTGGTATGAGTTTTTACACTTAATATGCTTGGAAATCAATTGACTGAGAATTATTGTGCAATTTCTTATCTTTTATAATCACAAACGTATATTTAGTTGAATGTAATGATTTAATTGATTAAAGGGAAGTCGGTAATCCATGGGCAGTTGCAGAAGCTAAAAGAAATGTAGAAAAACACTACCTCCTAGTTGGAGTCACAGAAGAATTACCAGAATTTGTACAAACTCTTCAGGCTACACTACCACGATTTTTCAAAGGAGCCTACGATCACTTTATGCATAGTAAGACACGTGTTAGATATTAAGGATTGATAATAGTAAAGCATAGCATGTTTTAAAATTCAATCAAATTTTTAATAATTTTTCTAGTCTACTACTTTTATCCACTGGCAATGTTTTTACAATATAACGCAACTACAGTTTGTGATAATTTAAAAAAATCTCAAATCAATTAATTTTTTCAGATAGCAAGTCCCACTTACGACAAACTACCCAAAAAATTGACCCTCTCCCAGAAACTGTAAAGAAAATTCAAAATTCGCAAGTATGGCAGATGGAGAATGATTTATACATGCATGTTTTGGCTCATTTTCATGCAGTAAAAAAGCGTGTTATAAACTCAACGCCGCAGGAAGCGAATCAACACTTCATGTATGAAAAAATCAGACCAAAATGAAATTAAACTATGGTAAATTTTAGAGTATTGAAATATTTTTATTTAGTGAATCGACACTTTGTATCTGAAAAAATTAAACCAGTTGAGTATAAACTTTATTGAATTAAAAAGTGTTAAAATTTTTAAAAATTATTCTTGTGTATGGTTTTCAAGTGGTCTTTCTTGTTTTTCTTTATAATTTCATTCATATCAAAGAATTAAATATTAACAATCATCATATATATATATTTATTGTTATGTGCAATGTCGGAATTAAACTGATCTATGTGATAATTGTGAACTATTTATTTCTACTGTAGTACATTGCTCACAGAATTCCGTATGATTTTTCTAGGTCGTAATATGAACATATAAACAGGATAAAGACCTCGTGGAAGTCTGGATTGTTTTTGTTCCTTTACAGAAGAAAATCCAGCCAGATCAAATAAACGTTGTAATTCCTTCAGTGGGCGTGTTACTGAGGAATCCTGTGTATCAACTTCAACGTTTTCAGAACTTGTTATATTTTCTTTTACTATTACCACGCCATTCTCTTTGAGTCCTGCCCTGTTGAATATATTTTACAAAGTTACAGATTACTATTTTACATTGTAAATTATACGGTAAATTCTCATTTCCACTGCAAATTACAGTACTGAAACAAAATATGAATAGCAAATGTTACTAACTGACAGTGGCTGAAAAATTTTATAAAATCGTCATCTTGTAGATGTCCTAAAACCCATTGACACCATATGACATCATACTTCCCTACTTCAGGACAAAAGTTTTGCAGACCTGTAAGAGTAATATCCTGTAAAGTATTACATGTATTATATGTAAATTATTTAAGATTCTCAGGCTTTTACTTTCATACCTATGGGAAAAAATTCCCCAACTCTTTTTGTACGACCAGCGAGGTAAGTTTTTGCTGCTTCTAGAAACTCGGAATTTTGCTCAACCAAATCAACTTTTTTGAAGTGTTTGGTAAGTAGATGTTTTGATATTCTGCCAATTCCAGAACCACAGTCTAAAGCATATTCTTTTCTCGGAGGATTTTTTAACTGAAACGTGCGTTATGTGGAAATCACAGAATATAGATCAAAGTATATTTTTGGAATCAGCCTTCAGATGGATTCCAAAATTATACGAAAGCACATGTGGGTTTGAATTTTGAGGTTACGTTCCTAGGTATCTCGGCATCAATGTGGCGAGCATCAATAAAATATTTATGAAACACAATTTTGCGTAAATTTGACTGAATACCGTACCTTGAAGGCTGATCTTAGAAATAATTCCGACCCTTCGATATCTGTGTTCGAAATGAACCCAAATCCTCCTAACATTCCATCCTCTGTGGCTGGGACTTTAGACCAGTAGTTGGCAGCGTCGGAATAAAAATTTTCAGTCCTTTCGTCATTTTTCTGAATATCATCCATTACTAAATTGATATTTTTAAGGTTTGAGCACTTTTTCTAATATGTTATACACATCACTTTCATTGTGTAATTTTAAAATGTACCCGGGTTATTCAATTTTTATATCGTGACTTTATTATGATTATTATCGTTTTCCTCGACCGTTCCAAAAGGCAAACTTATTTACCCGAATGTGTTTGTGCATCTCAAACACGATTTTTATGGCTGATTTCAAACTATTTCAAATTAGTGGTCAGGTTTTTTTGTATCGTGGTTTGTTGTTTAACAATCGTATTATCATTCCCGGTCCCGTAAAATACGCACGTTAAACAGTTTTCATACATTTACCAGAACTGTTAGTGAATATTCATCTGTTGTCCAGCGATAACATCGAAATTTAATAATCTGCTTCAACCTTCATTTCAGTTACTAACCGTTGTGATATAATTCAGGACTTAGCCTAGATGAGTCGTTGAGGATTTTAGAAACAGAAAATGAGCAAGTATAGGAGGAAGCAATCGTCGACAGAAGACAGTGACAGTGACAGCGAAGAGGAGAGGCGCAAAAGGGATATTAAGGAAAGGGATGAATTTGCCAAACGTCTCAAGTCCAAAGATGATACGAAGGTGCGCAAGGTTGCTACACCAGCTGGATCCGGGGCTGGTAAGTTTAGGCAAAATGTCCTAAGTTGTTTTATCAGCTTTATACAATCACTTAGTGGTGACATTCATACACTTAATATTATCAAATTTGCAGCGGAAGCAGCCAAGAGACTTAAGGTTATGGAAACTGAATCTCGTGATAAGCTTATTCCTAAACTTCGCGTCGAATCGCGGAGGAAGTATTTAGAGAAACGAAAGGAAGATAAGGTAGCTGAGCTCGAGGCTGACATATTAGACGATGAATATCTCTTTGGAGATGAGATGTGAGTTTTACAGGAGTAGAATACTTTTCTGGTTGGATTGAAGTATTGATTTTCAAAATTATAAATCAAATTCATTTAACAGCCTGACTGAGCGCGAAAAGAGGGAACGAGAACATAAAAAGCAGCTACTTCAACTTGCCAAAGAGCATGAGAAGGCGCGTGAAATGGAACGGGTGCAAAGGTATCACATGCCTCATGAACGAGGCAAAGATGCTGTTGAGCCTGAAACTGTTGACCCAGAACCACCGCAATCTGAGCAAAGCAAATGGGAGTCGGACCAGATGTCATCAGCAGTATTTCGTTTTGGGGCAAAAGATAGAAAAGGTAATAATTCTTCTCATAATTATCAGTAAGATTTGCTTATTTATAATTTTTAAGGAATATTTAATTTTTTACAGCTCAACAGGATTATGATCTGTTGCTGGAAGATGAAGTAGAGTTTGTCCAGGCGCTGCAGATACCAGGAAGCTCCAAGCATAAGAAACAAGCTGTTTCTCCTCCGAAGGAAATGAAAGTTTTAACTACCATTGAAGAGACACAGAAAAGTCTTCCTATATATCCTTTTAAAAATGACTTGATACAGGCTATCAGGGATCATCAGGTGAAATTTGATATCTGTATTACGATACTCTCATTCATTTGCCTTGTACTTTTTTTACTGTAAGATTTATGTTATGTCTGAACAGGTGTTAATTATTGAGGGAGAAACTGGTTCTGGCAAAACAACTCAGATTCCACAGTATTTATATCAGGCTGGTTTTGCTGATGACAGTAAAGTCATAGGCTGCACTCAGCCCAGAAGAGTTGCTGCAATGTCTGTTGCCGCTAGAGTTGCACATGAAATGGCTGTTAAATTAGGAAACGAAGTTGGATATGCTATTCGATTTGAAGACTGTACTTCTCAGCGTACCCGTATCAAATACATGACTGACGGAACTTTACATCGTGAGTTCCTTAGTGAACCAGATCTTGCTACTTACAGGTATTTGTCCTTAAGTGTATGCTTAACTTTTTTCAAAATAATAAAACCTAATTTCTACTTCAAGAAATTGTACAGTCAGTTTAATTTATTGCATAGATCCATGTTTGACAGCAAAAAGTCATTATATAGATCCATATACCTATGTAAGACTACAAGTAAAAGTATCGACACTGATTGAATTTTCAGTGTGATGATCATAGATGAAGCTCACGAAAGAACATTGCATACAGACATTTTGTTTGGTTTGGTCAAAGACATAACAAGATTTCGTACAGACCTCAAGCTGTTGATATCTTCGGCTACACTAGATGCCACAAAGTTCAGTGAATTTTTTGACGAGGCACCAATCTTTCGCATACCTGGCCGAAGATTTCCTGTTGACATTTACTATACAAAGGCACCAGAGGCTGATTACATTGACGCTTGCGTTGTATCTATTCTTCAAATACACGCTACTCAACCATCCGGAGATGTACTTGTCTTTCTTACTGGTAAGCATTTATTGAATTTGCATTAAGTAAAAAATGTAGTTCGAATATTTTGTTTTTATATTCGTGGCTGAGCTATGTTCACAGTTCTGTAACAAGTTTGACTGTATCTGATAGGTCAGGATGAAATAGAGACATGCCAGGAGATGTTGCAGGAACGTGTCAGAAGATTAGGGACTAAATTGGCTGAGCTTCTTATCTTACCAGTTTATGCCAACTTACCCAGTGATATGCAAGCAAAGATATTTCAACCTACACCTCCTGGAGCTCGTAAGGTAACAAATATTCCATTATGATTTTGAATAGTTGTTTAAACTTCTTCTGTTAATTACAATCGAGCTGGTTATTTGTTAACAGGTAGTCCTAGCAACAAATATTGCTGAGACATCATTGACAATAGATAATATCGTCTATGTGATTGATCCTGGCTTTGCCAAGCAGAATAATTTCAATTCTCGAACAGGAATGGAGAGCTTGATGGTTGTTCCAATTAGTAAAGCTTCAGCCAATCAAAGAGCAGGCAGAGCTGGCAGAGTCGCCCCGGGAAAATGCTTCCGCTTGTATACTGCTTGGGCATATCAGCACGAACTTGAAGATAACACCGTTCCCGAAATACAGAGGATTAATCTTGGTACAGTATATTTTCAAATTGGCTGTCAATCGCAGAGATAGTCTCAAAGTTCATAACTTCGCCAAAGGCAGAGAACAACGAACGTGATTATATTGGCAATTCCACTCATTTTTGTGACACTGACATGATGTCTATTCATCTGATAGAGATATCTCTACAAAGCGACTAGAAATGAAAAATAAATGTTTCAAGTATACTTTGATCTACTTTCCTTGGTAAAACAGAATAATTTTGTATATTTAGACTTAGTATAAAAATCGCATTTTGGATAATTATTGATTCAAAATGTCTGTTCTGGAGTCAGTGTTATACTATTAGGGAAACAAATACTATCTGTGAGAATAACAGCCTAAAATAGGAATATGCAGATCCCGTTAGCGTGTACATGAACAAAATTAATAATGCAGGTAATGCAGTGTTGACATTGAAGGCACTAGGCATAAACGATTTGGTACATTTCGATTTTTTGGATCCTCCACCGCATGAAACCTTGGTCTTGGCATTAGAACAGCTATACGCACTAGGGGCTTTAAATCATCGTGGAGAACTGACAAAACTTGGTCGTAGGATGGCGGAGTTTCCTCTAGACCCAATGATGGCCAAAATGCTCTTAGCTAGTGAACGCTATCGTTGCTCAGAGGAGATAGCGACTATTGCTGCGATGCTATCTGTTAATGGAGCTATTTTTTACCGTCCGAAAGACAAGATCATCCATGCAGATACTGCAAGAAAAAATTTTCACGTTCCTGGAGGGGATCATCTCACTTTACTGAACGTTTACAATCAGTGGCAGCAGAGCGACTTTAGCACCCATTGGTGTTATGAAAACTTCATTCAGCATAGGTAATTTTTTGTCCTAGCTTTTTTATTCCGATCGTGTTCAGGTTCAACGCTCAGTATCTGCCATTTACAAATGAATATTGTAACAATGAATTAAGTATAATCTAATTTTCATTCTTGATAGGTCCATGAAGAGAGCTAGGGACGTCAGAGAGCAACTTGTAAGCTTAATGCAAAGAGTTGAAATGGAGTTGATATCTGGTATTGATGAAACAATTAACATACGAAAGGTATTCCTGCTAATTGAACATTTTCACTTGATCTGATTATTTGTTATTTTTATGTATGTATTGTACATTTGATATTACTTTATAACTAATTTGCAGGCAATAACGGCTGGTTACTTTTATCATGTTTCACGCCTTTCGAAAGGTGGTCACTACAAAACAGCCAAACACAATCAGACTGTTTCCATCCATCCAAATAGCTCTCTGTTCCAAGAACTGCCTCGATGGCTGCTTTATCACGAGCTCGTATTTACTACCAAAGAATTCATGCGACAGGTAATGATGTTAGTTAACATTAGTTTGGAAATAAAAATCACGCTTATGTCCAAGTTCTGGAGAAGAACTTAGTTTCTAACTTAATCAATCATTTACAGGTAACAGAGATCGAAAGTAAATGGCTTCTCGAAGTAGCACCCCATTATTATAAACCGAAAGAACTCGAAGATTCGACAAATAAGAAGATGCCAAAAGTTACGGGTAGATCAGGTCCTGATGGAACAAATTGATGGGAAAATGTCTTAGTTGGATTAAAATAAGGCTGTGCTTGATATTTGTGTTGATGAAACTAATCAATGGGCACGATTATAAATTCATTTCATACTTCATTCAAAGAGTTGAAAAATTGGCATGCACTTATTTTTGGTATTGTTTACGTATTGTATTTTGTAAATATTAATTGAAGCACACTTGTCATTACTGTACAATAATTCAAGTGATACGACTATGCAGTTGGATGAGTTTTTGAAAACATGATATTTCTAACTGTGACGTACATTAGGAAGTGCGAAGCTTCGGAATCTAATTTACTCAAGGTAAAAAGGTTGATACTGCGTTACAGGTAAAAAGTAAATAAATAATGAAAATATTACGTTATGTAGTTTTTTTTTATACAGATCTGATCTGCAGCTTAATTATGGTAACAGGTACTTACCTGAAGTGCCATATTTTCCAGAAACGAGAATAGTTGCTATAAGTGCATTGAAGAATTTTGAGAATTTTGAAGAAAAACTTCCCAGGCGATTGTTGCTTATCTCATTCGAGGATAGAGAAAATTATATGGTTGTAAATTTAGGAATGCCAATGCTACGTTTTATTCTTTCGTAATTTAAGGCTGAAAGCATTGAGTAACCATCAATAGAAGGTGATTATTTAATGTTGAAAGTTTCGAGTCCGGTTTTCTAATTAGGGGACGAACGTTATCTCGTCGCATATCTCTATTCTTTCTTCGTGTAGCCAAGTCCTATCTGTCAGGAGCGTCAAAACTCGTGCATATTTATGTATTTATTTGTTGTTGTATCAAATCAGAGTTCTTGCCCCGGGCGGTAAGTTCATGGGCAGGCAAAAAGGAAGAAAGCCTGTTCGAGGATTGCGAACACATTTGACGAAGATATTTTACTTGATAATAGAATATAAAAAAAAATTTGAATATACTTACTTCACATGTTCCTAGAGGTTTTTTCATGAAATTTTTTATTTTCTATCGGTCATGAACGAATAGAGTTAAGAAAACGGGTTCTCTTAGGATGAATATGTTGTTTACATATCAACCTGTAACACATTTCTTCAGAATTTTCGTGTGGGTTGATTTTTTATTCAAACAAATCAAATTAACAAAAAATTTTTTGTTCTGGGACTCATGCCCTTATCCCAAACATATTTGAGAAAATACTTGAAGATTCTGAATATTCAATTAATATCTACCTGTTAATTTCTAAATTTTTATGCAGTGAATGTTCATTTCCGAATGAATCACTTCTATCCATTAACCTTCGGAGTACACACCTATTTTTTCTATCACTGAGTATACTCTGGATCTAGGAGATCTCATTTTAAAAATTTTTCATATTTTGGGTAAAAATTCGAAAAAATTTGTGTAAAATCTTGATAACATGTAAACTTGAGAACAGAGTCTGATAGACCCTGTGTATTCTCTGAGGCTTAAAGATATAATTCACAAATAAAGAATTACAGAAATAGATTTTCAGCGAGTACTTCAATTTTCTTCATTCGCAATATACAAATCATTTTGCAACAGATATTTTTGCTATTCTTCATTTGTATTTCTCATTCAAACCTTTGTCACCTGAACATTTTTTACCGTGCCATCTACGTTACATGAAATATCTCAGAATATTCAATCAACTATATCTCATATAATACATAGAAAAATGAATACCATACGAGATTTTAGATGTTTGTAGTTCGTAAAATAATCAATCAGAGAAAACATAATATACTCGTACATTTGGAACTTGTTCAAACAGCGCCAAGTCGGAGCATAGGGCACTATGACGAAACATTACGTCACGCCGCCACACTCCCAGTACTATTATTGCAACACCTACTTTTCTGAAATGCCCGAATGAATTTCCAGAACTTAAAAAAGGAAATTGAGTAGATAATTAGATTAAGTCAGTGGTAGAGGGCGGCAGTCATAGGTCATGCCCCCCCCCCCCCCCCCCCCCTCCCCCACACATGGAAACATTCCAGATCCGGCGCTGATTTTTGATTCTACACCTGTCCAAGTTGTATCATACGATATTATGACAGTATCATCAGTATAAGAAAAAACAATATCATCGAGCATAGTATCAAGAAGATCACTATCGTATAATTAACCCACAAATGTGCAAGTATTGTACCTTTAGCCACTCTAGTATGGTAATAAGTTACTATATCATTAGTTTTAACTCGTTGCAGCCCATTACTAAGATAGCTGGTAAAAAGCTTATGAGCAACACTTCTGATTCCATAGGTGTTTATTTTATGCAGAAGAATTTTGTGGTCTAATGTGTCAAATACTTTGGCAAGGTCAACAAACGTTATAGCTGTCGGAAAATTATCTATTTTTTCTAGTATCAAATTGGTGATCTTGTCAAGTGCATCAGTTGTTCCACAATTTTTAACGAAGCCAAATTACTTTTTTGATAAGATTTTATAATTATTTAAAATGTTAAAAATCCTGTTGTAGATAATTATTTCAATTATTTTAGCAATATTGAAAATCAGGTATATTGAACTATAGTTTGTCACTAGCAATAAGTGTTTATTACCTCTCTTCTACATAAGTATTATCACAGCATTTTTTAATGCATCATTAATTACATGTTTCAGCGGTTCAGCGATATGGGAAGACAGGTTTTTGATTACTTTAGCATGAATTTCATCAATACCACCCTGTTTTAATTTCAATTTTTTTATTTCTCTGTCAATGTACGTGAAAACTGGAAGGTTCATCGATCGTGAGCTGGAGTTATGCAGACTGTCCGAGTACCGTTACGTTACCCGGTCCAATGCGGTTTCCGAGGGCGTCGCGGAGTTTTCGAGTTCTTTATAGACGGTTAAGTATGTATATAAGAGGTGAGCCAAGTAGCGGTCAGGCCAGTTGAGGACAATGCACCGGCAGATAGTGTCATCGACTCCAATTTCGCGGGGATCACCAAGGTGGATCCGCGGGTTCTATCTCCTTGCATTAATCGCTCTTCAAAGTGTTTCTTCAGCTGTGATAAAATCGCCTTCCGATGCACCCTCGGACGGGGTCGTATTGCGAACCGTAGGAATACCGGAAGAACGCGTTACCTATGAGGGTTCACAAGTCTGGAGAGTTTCCGCTACCGAGGAGCAGTTTGAATACTTATCCTATCTTCAAGACACAGGAGGTACGTCAAGTCTACTGCACACTGAAAATATGATGAGAAAACTGCGTATCTTTTGAGGAGGACAATCTTACCACTAGGATTCATGTATTATGATTATTTGTCTGTATAATACGCACAGATCTGACGAGATGGGCAGGAAATGCTAGTGCAGTCGACGTTATGGTACGTCCTGATGATATCCCGCGGGTAACGCGGTTCCTGAGAGAGCGAAGCGTCAATTACGATGTTATTATTCCGGATCTGCAACAAGCGATAGATAAGGAAAACCCACTTCCATCCTTAGAATCAATGGAGGAACTCGAAGGCCGGAAAGGTTCACATTCAATTGCTATTTTCGTAGAACATACCTGTAAATTGCATACTAATTTGTGAGGAGTTAAATAACTGCTAATCTAATTGCTCTGACCGAACGTTTTATGTTATCGCCAATCTCGTATCTTCCAATTCTAGTTAATTTTGATACCCTGCAGAAAGTTTCATTATGCGTCTGTTCCGGCGCCAATTGCCAAATGCATCCGTTTATTTATTTTGAGGGTTTAGGAGCATCAACATGAAATTCCGCACGTGCATGTCGTTTCTTGTGAATTTAAAAAAATTGTAGATTGATACATATTATTCTATTCTGCTTATCTTTCACTGTTGAATAATTGCGAAACGATGGGACTGAATTTGGTTTCTTAACATACCTACCTTTTTTAATTTCTCTTTTTCTTGAATCCCGATTCATCATTTTTCAACAAGTGAATTCAAATTAACGGTCAAACCACGGAGAACTGTGTAAAACTCGACGTAAAACTTCTAAAAACGGTTACATAAAATTAACGATCAATGTCGTACGAACTGTGCCGAAAAATCTGAAAAAATGTCAATAGTAAAATGCGGGGAGTATTTATTTCTTCTCTTTGTGAATTAGAGAAACAATCGTCAAAGAATTAGAACGTGATTCTATCTGTAGGATTTACGATTCAAAAGTTTTAACCTGGTGACCTGGATCCTTATATTTATGATGGCAATAACTAATTAACATACAGTTCACATGAGTTTCAAACCGCACGGCCCCTGCTGGTTGATATGAACTAGCGCATTACTTTCCGTACGTGCAATACTTCTATAATTATTACCCACGTGACGCGAACTGTAATGTATGACTTGAATTTGTGATATTCTGAGAATTCTATACTATGAACAAAAACATAGTCATCTGTACCAATAAATCTTCCTCTAAAAGGATTACAAGAGCTCTGAAAGCTTCTATATCAAATGTACATCATAAAAATTTCTAATAAAACTTATGCGAATCTCGTTTACGCGCATCTCCCAACACATTTCTGGTTTCTGAAAGTCTGCACTGCGCTCGTAATCACCTGAATTTCATAGTCATTTTTTAGCACGACATGCTTGGTGGCAGGGTACAAAAGCCAGGAAGCCAGGGACCGGGGAACAGGTGCGGGTGCGGTTGCAAGCTCCTAGATATCCATCTCCATATCCTTTTCCTCGTTATCCTGTAGCTAGTAGTGATAGCAGCTTATGGCGCTACAGGGGTGAGCTTGACCACTTATGGGCATGATCATTCTCACGAGTTTACAATGCTGCAAAGTGTTTTTGAAGACTGAAGCGGTCAGAGAAAATATTTGTTGACGATATTTTGAAACGTTTGACAATATTCATAGAGTATTCCCAACTGTCAAACGCGTTCTAAAATATACCGCCTGTTCAAAGTCATTACTCTGCGTAAATTCGTGAGATGTACGATAACACAGACTACACTATCGACTACTGGGCCTCAAGCCTAATAGTAAAGAGGTTCTTCTTAGGGCACCGAATGGAGTGGTCCAGCTATCATCGGCTGGATGACATCATAGGGTACCTTGATTATTTAGCTCAGACCTTTCCTGATCTGTGCTCTGTTATGACTATAGGAAACTCGGTTGAAGGTCGACCACTCAAGGTGAGACCCTGGTTATTTTCTATTTGTGGAAATGTCGAGCGATAGAAAAGTTGAGATTGATTATTCCTCGTATGTGAATGGTCGTAGGTGCTAAGAATCAGCAATGGAAATGCTAAAGCACCCGCACTTTGGATTGATGGAGGAATCCATGCCAGAGAATGGATATCGCCAGCAGCAGTGACTTACATCATCAATTACCTGGTAGAAAACAGCGAGGAGCTGGAAGAAGATTACTACATTCTGCCAGTGGTGAATCCTGACGGGTAAGGCGAGAAGTGATGTTTGAAAATATTTTTTAGTTTAAACTTAGAGAAGTGTAAACATTATTCTGTACGAATTGTTTTTGTTCAGTTACGAGTATACCTTCAGAGGTGATCGTTTGTGGCGCAAGAATAGAGCAAATCCAGAAAAAGGCGGTGTTTGCATTGGTGCCGATCTAAACAGGAACTTTGGTTATCGATGGGGTGGTCAGGGAGCCAGTAAACAACCTTGTCGAGAAATATTTGCTGGCACTGGACCATTTTCTGAACCGGAAACAAAGGCTATTGAGTCTTTCTTTGCTACAAGTGCAGCCAATTTCAAGGTAAATTATAAAACGTGTTATTTATAACTCTAGGAATCTAGATCAAATTCAATTTTTGTCGACATTAGCAATTTCGAAATTGTATATTTTTTTTTTCCAGGCATATTTAACCTTCCATAGTTATGGCCAATACATCTTATATCCTTGGGGCTACGACAAACGTGTACCGCCAGATTATGCTGATTTGGAACGAGTTGGAAAGCAGGCAGCGGCAGCTATGAAATCAGCAGGTGGTGCTGGCAGCGTTTATACAGTTGGAAACAGTGCTTCCCTTTTATATCCTGCATCCGGTGGAGCGGATGATTGGGCAAAAGCTATTCACAAGATTAAATATCCATACACAATTGAGCTCAGGGACCAGGGAAGGCATGGATTTATTCTGCCAGCTCAGTATATAATTCCAACTGCTAAGGAAGCATTGGCGGGTGTTCAAGTGATTGCAAAAGCTGCCAAGCTAGATCCATAGTTGCTTTAATTAATTTAAACAGCATATAATTTTTCATCATATTGCTATCTTTGTTTTTTAATTACATGATTCTCCAGCTACACATTCATCTTTATAATAATTACCAACCGATCAAGATTGCAATTAACATAAATTACTGTTTAATTTCCATGCTGACACAGCTATGATTGTCTGTTTACCGATTATTTACTACAGTATTTTCCAGCTAGTAGCAATTCGTTTTTTTGCACGTATTTCAATTTTTGAAACTTTTTTGACTTCTGATAAAATGCTGCAAAATATTATGTACACGTGACGATGTATTCGAACATCATTTATATTATCAGCTTACGTATGCTCAAGTACAGTTATGATCAGTTATGATTATGCCTACTTACTATTTATCGTTAATTCACAATGAAAAAGGCTCTAAATTCTAAGTAAAAATATTTGGAATATGTATTACGGCCTTCAGTTTTTGAGCCGTTCTGTAGGAATGTTGTTCACTAATTGTTAGCAGGACATCAACTAATTGGCGCCATTTATCATCGCTAAAAACATAAACATATTATATCAATTATTCAAAAACTCAGAATAATATGACTATGGTTAGCCCTTTGAGTTAAACAATGTCCAACCTGTTAACTGAAGAATGTTCAAACGTCATCCCACAACGTAAGATGGGCGACACCAATAATTTCTATGATCACGTCGCTCGCATCACTTGCCGTCCAGTCACCGAGAAGTACGCTTGATCCGTCTATTTCTAAATTCTTGATGACTACCAAGCGAATAACAACTTAAGTTTCATCAGAATATTCAACACGTTTTAGCTAGAGATTAATTGTGAACATTCCTTAATCAGTGCTGCCGGTGCATTTGAAAATGGCGGTCCAGTTTAGCGCCTGCGGACCTCGCGCTCCGCCGCGGTCGAAGATTTTGAGGAAACAAGCAAATTTGAAAGTGTATTTCGCGCTTGTTTGTCGGATGTTTTCGTAGCCAGGTTATCGGAGTACAGCCTAGATGGCGCTAGTGCCTACACAAATCCGTGTACAACTCTCGGCACTTCGATACGTCCATGGATTTCGATCCCGTATTCGAGTGACGGTTCTCGCAACACTCGCAAGTAGTCAAAATGGAGGTATTCATTTACGGCGATTGGCAAACGTGCAGTAGGCTTGGATATATTTCGCAAAATGGTTGTTGTTCGCGTTAGGTAACTTGACGTTTCGATTAGAAGTGTAAACGTGAACCCGGACAATTGTGATTTGGATGACCAAACCCTCGTTAGCAAACTGTGATTCGGTGCTGTGCATGTGCTGTGTTCTCATCCGTAAGCTGGTGAATTTATCAGATAGAGACACACTATATTTCATCTCGATGTCTGCACCACGGGCCGTTCTTTGATAGTGTGGATCTATCCTCTGGCTGTCAATTAAACACCACTCGTAAAACTACCAAGTGCTCATCCGTCCTTTGTCGTGCGACGTCGCTGTCTAATTTACCGATTTCTTCACACCTAATCCACATTTGTATTCTCAAAACCCAAATTATTATCAATCGTCACTCAATAACCTCATCCGTTATTTTTAAATACACACACACCCACTTTCTTCTCAACTCTTCTTTTATCGTTACGTTTATTTAGGTACGTACCTGCATTCATTCATATTCATATTCATGCGTGTGTCTTTTCATTCCGCTTCAAAAAGAAAAAGAGAAAAATCTATGAACGACAGGGTGAATCATTCTTTCCCTCCAAGTAGATCTACCTATCCGTTTACACACGTCACTCATTCTCAGGGTTTGAGAATTCTCATGTTGCCATTATCATTCACGTTGAACGGCGTCTCTTTGAAGCAGAATGATATGTGTGTGCTCGAAGTTTTCGTAATTTTCTAATTAAGAACCTAGTGGAGGAATACTGTGATAAGAAATCAAAACATACCAACTGAAAGACGAAAAAAAAAAAAATACATCTCCGAACCCTGTCGTTCAAATCGAATTTGTTTATCAAGAGCAGAAAAGTTTTGGAATATTGCACTCTACACAATATTTTCCCCTCACTTATTTATTTATTATTATTATTATTATTATTATTATTTTCGATTTGAATTTTGATTTCTCTCCCAGGATATGATAAGAAAAATTGGGACTAGTTTATTTTTGCGTTTGTTATATTTCCCGTTTGGAATGCAGTGTTAACTGGATGTGGAATGCCATTTCGCGTCTGTTCACCCCAGCGAACAACAAATCGTTGTCATTTGAAGAAAATACCCTGTCGGTTAAATCAGATTCAAAATCTGAGTGCGCTGCTAGTGCTAGTGCTAGTGCTAGTGTGCCAGTGGCTGATATATCCGTAGATGTTTTCGACACAATGGATCGTAACATTGGAGAAGATCGGCGTAAAGGCAGCGGTGGGATTAGTGGAGAGCAAAGACATGCATCCGGAGACTCGGAACATGCTTCAGACACATCTGAGACTCGTTTGGTAAGTTTAAATCCTAGAATTAAGCAGATACAGGTTCCCAGTTAAAACAGTGTCTAATCGATATAAAAAATAGCGCACTAACGATAAATTTTTAGTGAAGAAAATAAATTATTAATAAAATTAACTAGCTCATTTTCGCTACAATTGTTGAAATGTCAAAAAAATGTAGTTTTATTAATCTTAATTATTGATGCAGCTCATTTTGCACGTACTTTAATTTTCTTTTTGAATCCACCCAAGATGTTTATTTTTGAAGCTTTATAATACATGATTTAAAGAAATAAACAAAAATACCATGTGTAAGATTATTACAAGCTGTGAGTAAAAACTTGTGCATCATTAAGTCGTGTATCAATCTTATTTAAAATCTGTTTCTGCTGGATTCGAGAGACTTTATTTACATATAAAACAAACTATAATTTATTATTGCTTAACCAACTCAACTGTGAAAAAATGATACATTTAATTGACTTCTGTACTTCTTCACGAATGACTGATTTTCATGCAAAATGGTATGGTATTTAATATTTCTTTCTATTATCTCAAATCTTGGTTTTATAATTATTTTGTTTTGAAACTATTTTGACCCTTCTAGTATAATACCAACGCTAAATTATATTTCTTCCATATTCACTGATATTTCTCAGTGCTTGATGAAAGCTCAGTTGATATATTTTTTCAAAGTAGTCTTGGACGTTTTATTACTGACCTGAAATTTAATCTGATTTTATTTTCATCGCATTATTACAAACGTGGAAAACTATTAAACATATCTTGCTATTGTCTGAATCTTTAAAAATCAAAAGCCTTTTTCTCAGTTGTTCTTTTTCTATTAGGTCTGATATTTTGAACAAATTTTGAATAAATGTTTTCTGACTTTCTTCTATGCGCATTCGTAAGAGCGTTTACAGTATTAATAATTAACAGAAATTTGTTCAAACTTAATGCATTTTGGGTTTCTGCGTACCCAGGGTCAGTGCCCTAACTTATTTCAAGATGTAGTTTAGCCGAGTTACTTATAGGGGTGTCTAAAAAGGAGTAAGCATAAGTTTTACAACTATAATCTATAAAAAAACTCAATGGATCGGTCACCTTAACACTATATTTAGAATCGTTTCCCCATGACCACTATTCTCTCTCTGTCTTTCACTCCCTTCCATTCCATCGATCACATACCACAAGGAATATTATAAGTGAGTTGCTTTTTATTCAAATCTTACGACCATAACTGGTATTTTATTATGTTAAAACTCCAGATGACGATGAAAGCAGGGAAACGATATTAATACTCACTTGTTATAACTCTCTTATCCTCTCTTAACTGGTTACTTTTCGTATCTCAATATCGTAATTCAATACCAAGTTGTCGAAACGTGTGGATAAAAAAGCAACAGAAACATTTCGATTCCTTTCTCTCCTCGTGTTACATCTTTACTTTTGACTAAAGATATTCATTAAGCATTGCTTACATATTATGCAACTAGGTTATTGAAACTTGCATCAAGATTTCAAGCTATGTTAAAATTGCTGCTATTATTTCTCGGGGACGCAAAGTTCAAATTACTTAGTGACAATTCAAACCACCTGAGGTAGCCACTGAGTGAGAAATCGGAATCTTACCCACGCGTTTGTCACAATGGAGGTCCTATGCTAATTGAAAGTCAGAGAGCAGACAGCACCAGCACTCTTTGCAGTCAGCTGACTCATGGAATAACAGGCTGGTGGTTCTGCTTTAGTCCTTAGTTAGTATTGGGTAGTCGATTAGTTAACAACGTGAAAAGGAGGTTCAGCGCAATAATTAAATGCGCTTCTTTTTCTCAGTGGTAAGACAGTTGGCTGTGTTCAGGTGGAAACATCAATGAGTTTCAGAAATATTAATTAATCTGACACAAGTGATTCCTTGGATTCGTCGTTTTCCCACATATTAAGAAATTAAAACACGAAATTATTGATTCATAGCAGACTGTGAATTATAAACCAAGTCATTCATCCAATACCTTGATCAGACCTACAAAAATTTATTGGCGTTCATTCTTTTTTTACTCTTTATTATATTAACTTTTGATTGGTATTTTAATTGTTTGTAAAACATTGGTAGTTTTTACTCGTACTCGGCATTGTATTTTCTTTCATTGACGAAATATGCAAGATAAGGAGTATCTGGTGTTTATCTTGAATCTTGCCAACTAATATACTTTTCATTTCACGATGTTTTATAATGCAATTAGCAGTATTAGGTGCCGACGAGTTTTGTAGGTTGACATTTGAGGTATTGATTTAAACGGGTGTGCTTTCTTCATAGTTGAATTCGAATTGAATGACGAATGAAATAACCCCGATTCTAACAATAAATATTGAAATTCCTCAGAGATGTATACATATTAAATAACAGTTCAAGAACGGGACAGAGGAAAATGACGCGAGGGGAAAAAGGAGAAAAGTGGCCTCCAAAAACGTGAACCAATCGCTGAGGAATTTTAAAAAAATGAGTGTATCAAGTTTCATCCTGAAAATAGTGAGTCGGTTGTGGTTCGAAAATTTCACGATTATGGCGACGGTGAGGCTGCACTGAGCCCCATGAGAACTCTCGAGTGAAAGCTGATAAAGAAGCACACTGTTTTCTCTCAGTGTTTGTCTTCTTCCCATCATGGAAATTGCCATGGCATCAGGTCTCCTCACCTCGCCCTAAGCGCTCAATGAATACCGGATGGTAATAACTACATAGTAGTTTAAGTGAGCCGTGATCCTTAACTGCACACGAAGTACAACTACCGACTTGCCTTTTCGGAATCGAAACCGAATTGAAAAAAAAAAAAAAAAAAAAAACCTAACAACAGCTGCATGCCATAACTTCAAACAGTTTTTTTTTTCGGTAATACTACCGTATACGTATATATAAATTTCTACTACGTGTCGGTGGTGGTGGTGGTGATAAAAATAAATTAGCTGTTGTCCGAAGGAGGAAAAAACAAATCTTTCGATCACCGCTGCACTTCTCTATAGATGATTCTTTAGAGAGATGGTTAGTGAAGTGATGACAATGACAATGCCTTCGTCGCCGGTTACTGTGCATGGAATAGCAGTCAATAATACCCAAATTGACGCGGAAATGAGGGATATGATCAGGGGTACCAGTATCACAACAGCTTACGTGAGTTATCGTGAGATATTACCACTTCATTATTCCTCTCTGTTATTCTCTTCAATTTTTCATCATCCTTCGTTCTTCATCTCTGTTACAATCGGAGCTTTCGTCCATCCGTCCGTCGATATTTTTACGATTATCTTTCAGACATACATACATATATATATATATATATATAAGCATTGCCGGTTTGTTAGATCGCCAGTAGACATCACGTACCCACATACTGTACACTTTCATTTCAAAAGAGATATCGGCCTACACTCTGATCTATGGACATGTTGTTATAGTACCTAACTGTACCTCACTTCCGGCGTACTGCATGTCTATGTCGTCTTTCTTCGAGCACATACACCTCTTCTTCTCGTAGTGTGCGCACCCAGCAGACGATCCCCCTTTTCTTCTGCTCTCTCCACGCCCTGACCCCTTAGGCTACGGAGAAAAATATGCTTGGTGTCGTGTGTAGGCGTGCGACACACCGTCTCACCGTCTCCTTTCATTTATACCAACCATTTCATTACCATTACCATTTTCATTATTATTATGATTATTATTAAAAATAAACGTGTTTTTTTATTTATGGTCTACCGCGTTTGATGTTCACTGGTAACTTATGTGTGCAATTATTTGGCGGATCGAAGCAAACTTTTTTTTTTACATTAGCAATGAATTGAAAACTGAAATCGATTATTCGGGTCTCTGTAACAGCAATGATGGTATTAATTCTGTTTCACGTACCTACTTATAATTCATCGAAAATAGTTGGATGTATGAATGGACAAAGTTTTTTCAATAAAAAAAAAAAAAAAAAGAAATCTCAAAGTCTAATACACGGTATTTCTCCTTATCACAAATAATAATGACGAAAAAAAAGCAACCGATAACGACGCATGTTTTTCGGTTGATAGGTAAACCATGTGCGCGCTACTCTGGGTCTCGTGATTCAATAGAAACAGCTGATTTTGACAGAACATCAAGTTACACGTGGTTACTCATTTCTATTAAGTCTTGTAAGTATAGTATTATTGAGATTTCTTCTTTTTTTTTTTCATCACGTACAACCGACAACTGCTGTTGTTGTAATTTGCAAACCAGACGTAGGATTAGGAGAAAATGACAATCCCTGCCTTGTTTTTTTATGAAGAACATGATTAGAAATTTAGCAAATATTTTATATTTAGAGTTTTTCCGACATTATGTTACACCTTTGCATTTTACTTTTGAGGTATACATGTATTCATACTCTTCTCCACTCGGATATCAGTTCTCGCATATTTACCTTGAACATACACTATTTTATGGAATGATGACGACGATTATCTATGGCTTATGGACGTTTCGATAAGATTCTTAAGAGGCTTTTTACAACCCCTCGGATATACACAGAAATGATAACATTCATTTGACTAGTGACTCCGTCATATCTACCGATCGGGAATGTATCACAAGGGAGAGATTAAAACCCGATGATGAATATCGACTCGGCTCGATATACCCGTTATAAATGATCCGAATCCTTGAAAAGAGAAATAAAAAAAATAAACTGCGAAAAGGGATCAAACTTAGAAGTAGGATTGTCTTGGGAAATAAAATAGGTACGATACATATTCACGTGTCGGACGTATTTAGTTATGATTGAGACAGTCGATGAGCAAGTCATCCATATATTTCCGCTCGATAAAATATGCGACGACTATCAGCAATCGAGGAAGTCTCGAATTTTGTCCGAAGGAAGGAGGGCTCGCCCTTCTTCCTCCTACAGCCTGTATTTATTTGTCCCGAGCAGATCGGTCTGCCTTGAATTAACATACAATGGACTGCTTTCGATGTGTGGATACTCGTTACAAATTACAATGTCGTTTCGCTTTTTTTCTCCTTCGTCTCTCGGTCATGTTAGCCAAACAAAACGTTCTTCGGTCGGTCAGAAAGGTTTACGTAAGAATCGATTTTATCTTCATTTCTTTCTAATCGATGAGAAAAAAATTCTCATTCATATTATTTAGATCATATTTAAGGATCGTAAAGGCGTGTAAGACAAAATCGTGCCAAGACAATGAAATTTATGCAAAACGTTCTCACCTTTATTTGAAACACCTGTGTAAAATTTAGAATCGGAGTTATTTTGTTTTTAATCTATCCCGATTTTATATTGAACCTGAAAGTTTCCCATAAGAATAGATGTCACACAAACTCACAAATTTTACACAGGTTTTTAAAATAAAAGTTTAAAAAATTTGTAGAATTTTCATTAACTTGGCACAATGTCGATCTAAACCGAATTCCATGTTTTCCTTTCGTCCTTCAGTCCTGTCGTAAAGTTTAATTATATTACAGCATCGCAATCGAACGAAACGTTTAAAATGTCGACTAAAATATCTTCAGAAATTAATTAATGCGTGTTAGTCTGACTCGATCGCAACTTTCGGCGTCGCACTTTTTCGGTGATAAAAGGAACGTGCGTGGGAAAGACGACGACGACGACGAAGTTGGCGTTAGGTACCCAATGAAAATACACATCATACCCTGCAGCAGCGGTAACGGCCCACGTAGATGGTGTGTGTGTGGGTGGTGGGTGCCGGTGGTTGTATAATGAATAAAAAGCCGAATGGAACGTATAAACTTCAGTTACGTCAATTCGAAGATGCAGGAGAAGTTATTCCGAAATCTTTCTTCTTACCAATTCTTCGTATCATTCCGCGCAATATTTTTTCTCTTATTCCACGCACACTCCGATCTTGACGTACAATCGCATATCCTTACATGGGAAAAATTACTTCTCAAAATAGAAAAACTTTGCAAAAAATTTATATCCGTCTCGGCCGTTTAACCGGTGTGTTGTACCTAAACTTGAATTTCACTCCGCGATTAGAACGTGGGCGGCGCGGAGGTGAAAAAAAATTAATGCCGGGATTCGAAGAATTTAAAGCCCCAAGTAAGCGGTCCAGCACTTCTCCTCTCTCGTTTGGGGCATTCGAAATCCGGGCTGATTCTATTTCGTGCGATGACCAGTGGCTGCTGCTTCCGCCGCTGCTGCCGTAAAAGCAGAGTGAGGAATGACTTATACAAAATTTTGGTACACTTGTCTCGCCGTTAATCGGTTTCAAACCATTTTCTTTTTCTTTTTTTTTCTCTCTCTCTCTTTTTTTTTTTTTTTACCTCAATCCAAATTTCCGTTTTATTTTACCGAAAGGAAGGAACGATCCCGACTAGAGATGAATAGGAAATGAATGTAACGAACGACAAAAAAGAGAGAGAGAGAGAGAGAAGTAAAAAATTTTTAGCTCGCGATGTTACGTAATACAGATTTGGAATTCTGAGTCTCTCCGGACAGAGCGTAAAGATTTGGTCCATGGTCCGTTTTTGACACTTTGCAGACTCATTCATTCGTGTGTGGCCTGTTTTGCTTCCTACTACAAGTGCTGTTCAGGTATATTATTAGACGACTCGTCCCCTCGTCCACCACTGCAGCAGTGCAACGCAGGCCGAGAAGGCATTTCTTTCCCGCTGCTTCCGGGATGGGGAAATATACTACGCATACTAGTTTATCGTATACAGCTTCTCGTCCATGTTTTTAGGGAAAAGAAAGTGCTTTTACCCTTCTATTTAAAAATCCACCGTCTCCGTGTGCTCGTCGTGTCTTGATTAAACATACAATACGAAAACCTGAGAGGAATAAGAGAATGTGCACAGCTTCTGAAAAATTTGAATTTTTCTAACGTTTCTCACGTTGAAAGTAGTATCCGAGATAACCACGTAAGTCAATGTTCCACCACGTGGTTCTTTAATTTACTGACCAACGCAACGTGTATAAGATGTAATGTAAGGCTCCTGCACTGCTTTAAAAACAAACACGGGTGAAAGTTTTAAACTCTTTGTTGAATCGTTGAAATCTTTTTATTTTTTTTAAAGAGTAATAACTACAGTGATGATGTGCGTTTTTCAATAATTATTTTCACTTTTGACGGCAAAGAATTACGTTTCACGAGTTTTCCTATTATGATGATTATTTTCTTCGCATCACTTTTCGTCTAAGAAACGGGTTCAATCTCGATCATCCAATCATTAGTCAGATATAAGAATTTAAATCCCGATGACCTTGCACAAAATGCGGAATCTGACGTGACTTCCGGACAAGTTGTTATGTATTACACATATAATTTATATAATCAGAGTATATAATAAATAGATACTTTCATATCTTCTTTAGACAAATTTCTCCTTCACACCAGTCTGTAAGATGCAAAATTCCGGATTTTTAAAAAGTTTTCTCTCCCGAATTTGCAGTTCTGTATTTTATTATTAATTTTATTTGCACAGTCGATGGAGCGCCGAGTTAGCTCGCCGAGAAGTCGGTTTATAATTATAATTATTCTGTCTGACCCAGTTAGCGACTGGAGAATTGAAGAGGGTACAATACCCGTCGTGTGTGTTTTCCCGAGAATTTGGCATACCTACCTATGCCTGTAATTATTAACGCATGAAAACTAGACGTGAAGAATGATTCTTCCTCTAGAAGCGAGTGCAAAGTATTCTCATGATTGTAAAAATAGGTTTCACCCTTTTCGTATGGTTATATAACGTATCGGTTCTTTTTTCATTTCCACAAGTTGAGTCCTTCGGAATTGACCCACCGAGCCAGAGGTGTGGTTCGTGTCACTTTCATACACAAGACACACCCTGAAAACTGTATTCGCGGGTAATTAGGCGACCCATATATTTTTTCTTCCACTTTTCCTCACAAACTCCATCTCTGTACAGATCAAATTCCTTTAATTATTCCTGAACATCTGTGTGATGTCTCTCGCGATAAAGAGAATTACATATTGTACATACCTACCGATCGCGAAGATTAAGTTCTTCCATCCATGCGTACCGTTGTGTACGGAGTGAAGTTTGATAGTTGCGGTTCAGTATCATCATCAAAACGCCGAGTTATATACGAATTCAATGAGTTTACTGCAACGGGTTTTTCAAACTGCTCCGATAGCGTCCAAAGTTTACAGAGTGAAGTTGACGACGAAAATACCGAACTTCGTTAATATATATGTAGTAAAAGTGTAATTAAACAAGGCGATATCGATTGAAGTTTACGTATATGCGGTGATCGACCGACAGTCTCTCTCTCTCTCTCTCTCTCTCTCTTTTGACTACGACGTATCAGTAACATTACCCCAATCCTGCAGCAGACTCACCGACTCACACACGCCCGTTACTCTCTTTCTCTATACCTCCTCCTCTTCATCAACTCTCCTCGACAGGTTCGCTTTGAGTAGGCCGACTTTGGGTATGTCGTTGATGATAATTTGCATATGAGGCCACCTGCGTATCAATTAAGTTTCATTCAGTTTCACAAGAAAACAACGACAATAACAAGCAGCAACTACGCCCTGCCTTTACTGCCGTACATCATGCAAAAGCACGCGTGATGCATCTCCGATTGCGAGATGCGTTATTCCGAAAAGGCGCAAAGCTTCTTCGGTACCGAAAGAGCGTCGGTGTTCCGTCTCGTTGATTGATTCGTTCATTCCTCCTTTCTTCGGCGTCCTGATAAAAAGGACAGGGATCATACAGACGTGCGTACGTATCCGGTGTATCTCCGATTGTGAACTGGACATTGCAGTTTCATCGGCTGTGCCGATGTCGAAAGTCTGGCTCACAATAGACGCAACATATCACTCCTCCTTCTTTTCCCCCTCGAGCCGGTGCAGGTTTAATTGTCAATTAGGTAGGTCCGTCCGTTCACTTAGCTAGTTCAATTATGCGCTAATTTTCTCTCAGCCCTTATTACTGTTGCCTCGCGTGTACGTTCGACAGGACTGTTTGACAGAGTATAAAACTGCTCCGGACAATCCGCATTCAGTGGGGTTTAACAATATGCGGAATAACTATTCATGAATCGGAGTGGTAAAGCTACAACGTCTGTCAGTTGGCAACGGCTATTTAATTGCCCATTCCGAGTCCAATTAGTCGGGTTTTAAAATCACAACAATCTGCACGCGCCTTGAAGTTGGTCGGTTAATGGTTCGACGGCAACGTGCGAATGATCACAAATTCAAGAGTAAGAGGTGGAGGTGGAGAAGGAGGAACAGCGTAATATCTTGTGCTGTTGCATGGATGGCAGGTGCTGCAGGAGGTAAGAATAAACTCGAGTTAGTTAGACACTTAGAGAACTCGACAGACCGTGATCGACGATCTACATACGAAACAGTGCGAGTTCCTGGTGCACGAAGAACCAGCCAACACCCGGTAGACTAGCGTCCAGTATGTAAGTCCGCCTGTCTGCGTGCCTGCCTCGCTGACGATTACACCACCCTCCTTTCCCCGCAAACGATGTACTTACACACTAGTTGAACCCATACTTGAGGCGATTTTACACTAGGCACATACCCACCACCGGGTCAAGTTGGGCTGTATCATCATTCTTCTCATTCTGAGCCTTAGTTAGTTCTTTTCCTACGCCTTACTTGGATGGACTTATTTTATAGAATGCGCCGCCGCTGACGTTGTGATACTCATTTGACGAGGAGCGGGAAATGCTCGCTCGCGTTTCCTTTTCGCGGAACGTAGTGTTGCGATTTCTTTCTTGCGTTCTTTTTTTTATTTTTTTTTATCTTCATCCTTTGTCAATCATTCGTCTCTGTTATCGATATTCTTATACCGTATACATGTGTGTATCGAGTTTAGGGTACGATAGTTTTGTGATACATTACCTTGTACGTATATATACGGTTTCGGATATCGAATGATTTGGATACTTAAGATAATTTTGGTGAGTTATCGCATGTCGTGTAGCAAAGGTCATACGTTTTTATGTCGGACAGCACTTTTACAAATTAATCTGGGTGGGTCTCTCTCCTCTGCTCAAGTGTGAGGTATACCAGCTACTTCGCTGCTTTATACGCTGCTTGTTGCTTTTCTAGCACATTTATTACTTGACAAGTTTTTCAAACTTTCGTATAACAAGAAAAGTTTCTTGCCGTCAACTTGAAAACGTTGATTCTATAATTTACACAACCTTATATACTTTTCTCTCACCATGTATGCGTTTAAACAAAAAAACGGTTCCTTTTTTTTTTTTCTAAACACCACAAAAATCGAGGAAAAAAAGAAATTATGCCGGTGCGTGCAGGAAAAACGCCAAGTTCCGTTGATAAAGTTAATATTATATGTATAATGTGTGTATATATATACATACATTTATTTAATTGATTGTACAAGCGCGATAAGTCGGAAAATTTAATCGAGTCGTGATACAGGTGTGTTTTTGAGAAAATTAGCAACCTACCCACGTGTGTGTATCTACATAACATGTACGTGATACATATGTATGTACATACTAAATTATACAATTTTGCACGATTCGGACGTCTGGAGGATGAAAAAAGTTGCGTATAGTTATAAATATGAGAAGAATAATAAATTTTTCAAGCAAATGAGAAAAAAAGAAAGTCATACAGACGCGCGTGGGCGTTATTTTCGATTTCGCAATATATTTGTCGATCTGCAGTGTATACCCACACCATAAGGTCCATATGAAATAATGTATAACGATGCGAGTCGTCGTCGTCTGTCCAAAATCCACGCCTCCTACTACGAGGCGATCTCATAGAGTTCACTGGTATTTAACGATAACTCGACAAATTATTCATTTATCTTCCCGTCACGTCGTTCTCGACCATACCTTTTATGTACTGCAAAGGATCCGTGTCCACGGTTCACCTATACAGATGTTACACGACGACGATATGCGTGGGCTAACACTTGTGAGAGGCTTTTGCGACCTCCTGCCGCCCATCCGTATCATGCATGCACGCGTCTATAGATTCACACACGCGTTTTGTCCTCCGCCGGCGCGGTATAACATTTATATTATTACGTACGTGCATTATTCTGCATAATAATTGTGCAGATCAAGTAGCGCAGTAATAAACTTCTTTGCGATTACGGTAATTTTTTCAAAAACGTTACTGCTTTCTTTCTTTTTTTGAAAATCTCACGAATTCGTTTGGGGAAATTTCATATATTTTTCACAAATTCGGTGATACGAAACATCGATCATTTCCGTTTATTCTCCCGCGAATTTACAGTAGACTATGTATTATTATAACAATTTGAAACGTACTTTGGATTTTCTAATTATGTGCTGTAGGATGAAATTCGGTTACGTTGAGACATCGATTTTTAATTTGAATATTTCCCCCCTGTTTACAATGCTGTTTCGTATCACTGTGCGAAATAATAACTTGATTTACTCACACAAAGATGTCACATACATACGGATTCATACAATAATGATCGTTTCCCGATCCCAGATCATCTTTCACGCATGGTCAGTCACCTAAATCTTTCGATTGTCTAACGCAGAGCTAATCTAGACATCATCTCAGCTTGCTTGACGATTATAATACGAGCGGTATTGCTCCGAGCCGTGTCTCCGGCCTCCCTGTGATTATCGCAGCAATCACGATTTATATTAATAAACAACGGACCGAATAACCTCTGTATTTACACTGCAGATCATTGAGAAGAGTTATTAATTATTCAATCTGTAAATTGTCCGGAATGAATCACAGTTTTCTTTCTTATCGGTGTACCGAGTACATCAGTTGTTCAAACAGGATAAAAAGATATAATTGTCTTTTTCAATACAGTTCGACCTTGCACTTTCATTATTCCTATTATTTTTAAATATAATTTGAACATGTGTGATTGATTATCGTAATTTCTTATTCCTGTCCTTTATCGTTCCCATATTACTTTATCACTTTCACTTGAATCGATCGATTCATTCTCGCCGATCTCGATCGAACGACGAAGATTAAATATCTAACCATCATTTCTTTTTCGCATTAATCGCACATCTCGTGATGAAATTTGGCACGAAGGTCAAAGAGATTAATTGGTCATTGACAGTAGTGCAATAATATAACACACTCGGTTGCTGGCAGGCTGGCTAGATATTATACATAGATATACATATAGAAGGGAATGGGTATTCGGTGGCTAATTATTTCAGTCCGTTCTGCAACGAGTAATCTCCTATACGAGAAGAAGGCGCGTGCTTGTGTTCGTATAAACAATATATTTGTATTATACAATTACGCCGACTTGTATACGTTATATATACGTGCAATTACCGTAACTACGTCTACGTATATTCACATACCTATGTGCTGTATTACTGATGACGATGAATCTTTTTATAGGTTAATATCATCACAAGTCGACTACTTCGCGTTACGAGTTTATATCTGTGCATATATATATATACGTATATGTGTATATATACATATATATATACGTATAATTATATATATATATACATACACATAGTTACAATATGTTACATGCGCACGTGGGCAATGCAATGACATTCACTATAGCGCTATAAGTACCTGCATAGATACGTCTAAAGTAGTGCGTCCTATTCTCGTTTTGTTAAAATAAACTCCCCACTGTCGCTTTTTGTACTCTGAAATTTTCAATGTTCTTACTCTTGTGTAATGAATACATGTTACACACACACACACACACACACACACACACACACACACACACACACACACACACACACACACACACACACACACACACACACACACACACACACACACACACACACACACACACACATGTATAAATTAAAGTCTGATTAAATATCCGGATTGAATTGATTGTCGTAGAGAGTTTTATTGTGACATGGGGAGGAAAAGAGAAAAAGAAGTAATTCTTTATTACACGTGATGCATGTGAAAAGATTTATCTGAAAATCAGTCGCGGAAGCACCGGCAACACTTAATCCGTGTCACTCCAGAAGGAACTAGTCGATCCGTTTCCTGCACTCAGATTGATTTGCACTTTGGTAGCTCTTAAAGGGTTTTATCTGCAGCTATTTACTCAGCTGACTCAGACTTGTTCTCCGTACCGAATTATGCCCGAAATATACATGTATTGTTGTTCTTTGCTCAAATATATGATAAGGTATATGCCAGGCATGCGTATTACGCATACCCTGTCTGTCCGTTGAACTTTTCACGGTGAAAATCTTTTATCTCTGATTATTTATATGTACATATGTTCTTAGTGCGCGGCCAACGCTTGCTCATACCGAGATAAGATAATCGGACACGTATAAGATTATCACTTCACTTTCGCAAGAATGTTTCGCAGATATGAATCTCCACGATAATAGTTACGAACTTAAATTCGTGTATTATAGGTATATTAATTATTTTACGGCTTTCGTCAACGATCCACCGTTGAAAATCGAGGATTACGAAAGTAGCAACGTTAACCGACAATTTAGTGAGTTGAAGTTTGCTAAAGTAATGCTGGAAATGGTTTTCATATTCAATTTACTTTCTAGATCTGGTCGCGGAAATTGCAACCCCCTACGTGATCCCTAATATATCATGCAGATTACGCGTACACATGGTATACCTATATACGTATAATAGTCGTCGTTAGTCGAGTAACGAAATTTTTATACAATTCAAACCATTTTTCGGTAAAAGTAACCGCGCATCGCCAACGAGAAATAAGAAATAAACTTACGATGAGAATCCCAAATAAATATTATTCTACGTACCTTATGTACATTCCTTTAATCGGTGAAGCGAATTCTTAAGCACGCTCTAAGTTACTCTTTAAACTTCCAAGCCACGTCATTTTATCCCTATGATTTGTAGTTTGATTGCCTGCCTATTCTGCAGATAACGTTCCATTCATGTGCCATAATTTTTTCCCCCATTTTGTACCTCATGCCGTGTACATTCTGTTTGAGAGTCTGAAGTCCTTAAAGAATTTCAGACAGTCCCTTCCTTCCCTGTGCAAATTCTTCAAACGATGATTACTTGAGCGAATTTGAGTGGATATTATAGCAGCTTCTATCGAAAAAGGCGGAATGTGGGCAGATAAATACATCAGGTATTAGATTCAGTTTGCCCAAACTGCTAATATCGAGGCTGAAGGCGTCGTAAATTATTTAAATATTTCCGTTCATAAATTCAGTGTGTTGTTATAGTTGCTATAATGAATCAGCTCATTCTAGAAGTTATTTTTTTTGTACATTTAATTCT